>NW_026962011.1:22236825-22544200 GCF_032445375.1 Bacillus rossius redtenbacheri | reverse complement strand
AAGAGATCCACGGGGGCTCGTGGATCCAGATCAGATCCTTCCCCGCGGCCATGTTGGGGACGGTGTGGGCACAGCTGCGATTGGCTGCCCGGGGGGCCACCTGCCTGAGGGGCGGAGCACCGGCCTCTGGCGGCCAGCGACATCGACGACCACGGAGATGTTTCAAACTATCTCCCCGGCAACATCGCTGATTCCTACATTACCACACATATTCTTTACTAGCTGCCCGACCCGGCTTCGCACGGCTATACTAATGGAAAAAAAAAATAAGCCACATCTCTCATTTACAGTAAAGGTAAATAAAAAAAGTCAGTGAAATTTTATTACAATGCTGTATAATGTACCGGAGAGAAAATGAATAGCACCGATGGTTTCCCGACTCGTGCACGCAACGTACAACTGATGTACCCGTACTTCGCTACGGCAGTCTACAGGCAGATCACTCTTGCGCCGCTCATTATACATGCCCCTCCTTGTGGGTACGCCACTGCCGCGCGATGCCCGTTGCCATGGAGACGCAGAAGGCATGAACAATGCAAAATCCTGTTCTCATCCAGACAAAGTACCCACTGTTGCCTGGTTTTAACCACCCATGGGATCTAATTTTCGGAAAATGTCATCCTGCGTAACATAAGGAACATTATTGTGAAATTTCAAGTCTGTAAAATATATAAACTTGAAAAAAAGGGCAATTTTTGATATGTAAAGTACCCGTAAAATTGTAACGGTGATGAGGACTGCACTAACAATGAAATAGTCGTTAACTTCTAGCGCCTGCGGCATCGTCAACACACACTTAGTATGTGTACTGCATGTTGTATCTAACCCCCTCCAACGCATTTGATTCTAAATTGGGATTTTAGTAAGGATCTCTAATGTTATTGATAATATAATATGGCCTATAGCCTTCTTCGATAAATGTAGGGGAGCGGGGGGTAATGAGGATCAGTGGGGAATGGCGATCACCCTCTTTTCTCTGTTCCTACGCATGTTGAGCGCATCCCGACGTGTGCTGCCATCTCTATTGACGCAATGGAACTATGTGTTCTTCCTACATCAGAGTCGTGTTGTTCTCCAGTGTGTAAAGTACAGTGGAAGTTTTTTTGCTGTTTTCTTGTAATTTTCTGCACTTATTGTTTTAAATGTAAGTAATAACAAAAGACATATCGTCACTAAATAGTATTATTTACGTATTGCTGGTTATATTGACTTTATTTTAATGCCAAAGTGATTTTAAAAAAGTTAATATTAACGTTTCTGTTGCGACCATTAAGATGGCTGGCATGTTGGGGCAATGAAGATCAGCGTGATCGCCATTCCCCACTTATGATCGCCATTCCCCGCAAGTTATCATGATGGTTTAATTTAGTTTATTGCGTCAATTAGATCTATTTTTAGTACATTTTTGGACAAAGACGTTGGTAAAGTCATGGTTACAAAATACAAAATATTGAATAAATAATAAGAAAAAATATTTCTGAAACACTTCTGTTGGTAATCATGATTGTGAAAAATGGCCATCATTTACATTTTTTGTAGCATTATCCTGAAACAATTGGTCTGACGCTTCCTATTTTTTTAGTGCACTTAATAAATCACGGCCGGTCGAGGCAGTGTGTGCGAAATAACAACGCTAGTGTAGTAAGCCCCCTAACAAATGCATATTGAAAACCTTTTTTGCTATCTATCGTTATTTGATTATATCAATATTAAGATAATATCATATTAAGATTTGAGAAGAGCGGCGTTCGATTTTGCAGAGAAGAAAGGACTTCCTCACAATTTCAATAAAGCTAGCAGAATGGCAGGGCGGGACTGGCTTGACGGATTCCTGCGAAGAAACTCATCGCTTTCCGTTCGAAAGCCTGAAGCAACAAGCATGGGGCGAATAAAGGGTTTCAACAGAGAAGAAGTGTCCAAGCATAAGTTTTACCCTTCTCAAGTATTTAACATGGATGAAACAGGGATGGGGACTGTTCAAGAACCTGGCAATGTAATTGCGCCAAAGGGACAAAAAAGAATTGGTTCAGTTACGAGCTGGGAAAAGGGGAAAAATATTACTGTCATATGCTCAGTGAATGCTGCTGGTAGTTTTCCTCCGCCGTTGTTTGTGTTTCCACGAAAAAGAATGAGCCCCACTCTGGAAAAAGATGGACCTCCTGGAGCAATATGCACATGCTCAAATAATGGTTGGTCAAATGAAACCATATTTATATTTTATGGACTGGCTTCGACACTTTCACGACCATGTGAAATCATCTTCAGAGCAACCTGTTCTGTTGATCCTTGACAACCTTCACAGTCATGTGATGCTTGAAGCATATGACTTTTCGAAACTCCATGGAATTGTCATGGTTTCAATTCCACCCCATTCCTCGCACCGCTTACAACCACTAGATGTCACATTTTTTGGTAATAAAGGTGTACCATAGGGAATGTGATATTTTTATGAAGTTGAATGCATAGAGAATAATTAGGCCTGATGACTTTGCAGCTCTGTTTAATCGTGCCTATTCACATGTAGCCACAATTGCCAAAGGTGTATCAGGATTTAGAGCCACAGGGATTATGCCTTTGGATTTTAATATATTTACAAATGAAGACTTCATTTTTGAAATAGAATGTGGAAACCAAACTACAGTGCCCCAGGCTTCCTCTTCACAACAGGAGTCCACGCCATCAAATGAAATACCTACAACAGTACCAATTGCCGCACCCACTTCTACACGGAACAGTCCTACAGTTTCTTTCGAAAGTGTTACGCCTCTACCCGCAAAAGCACAATCAGTGAACATTGTTTTGAAAGGTAGAAGAAAACAACATTCAGAGATATTGACTGCCACACCACAAAAGAACAATTTAGAAATGAAGGCCCAAAAGAAAATCGAAAAAAAGGAAAAAACCTAACGAATATGCACAACAAAAGAAAACAAAAGTGGACACTACATCAAGAAAAACTCCAGCAGGAAGATCCAGAAGGAACTTAGAAATGGAGTTTGGTTCAAGTGATACATCTTCAGAGTGCGACAATGTTGATAACAGAGATCTTTATGACGACGCTACAATGGCGTATGTCCAAAAACTTACATCAAGTGACGCTACAAGTGATGACATTTCAGAGTGCGATGAGGGAAAATGTTTAGTGTTTGGTGAATTTGGTATGGAAAATGAAATGTGGTATAGGTGCACAGTTTGTGGACTTTGGGCTCATTTTCTCTGTACTGGATGGGAGAGTCCTGAAGGCTACACTTGCGACTTATGTGTACATAAAAATGCAAAATGATTCTAAAGAATCAGTTAACGATATATAGGTACTTCTTACCTACTTATTTTTTTAATGCATACCTAGTCTTATTTGGATGTAGACTAATTAGCTGCATTTTTTATTAGGGCCAATTGTACCATGTAAATACTAATGCCCTGTTCATATATTATTAATATCTGTTAATGTAGCCATAGTTATCAAAATGGCTGTAAATCGTTAATTTCATTACAGTTTCAAAACAAGTTAACATTTGATGTTTTGATCACGATTGCCTCATATCATGATCGCTATTACCCCAAACTGTGGGTAATGGCGATCAATGTAGTAGGGGAAGTCCGGGCAAAGCAAATAACTTAATTTTAAACTAATATCTGCACGTCACTAAATAACTCAGGTGATTGAAATTTGTTGTGTTGATTCGTTATTCTATGTACTATTAAGTTTTACCGAAATTAAATTTTATTTTAAATTATACATTGTTTAAATTATTTATTTTAAAGTATCATACACATTATTCGCTTTGCCCTTGTATAGGTCCAAAGCGAATAAGAGCAAAGGGCAAAGTGAATAACAATGATATCAAAAACAATATTAAGCAAGTACAATTTAGCTACGACTTGACAGTTAAAACTTAAGTAGCATGTTATTTCTCTTGTAAATAATAAGCTTTAATTTTTCATATTTCATTTTTTTTATAAACAATATAGGCTGTAAAGTAAATTTCTTAATGTTAATGTAGGCCCTATTATTTATATTGCAATATAAAAGCATAAAAGTCCCAACTAAAGCATATTCTGAAATTCTGTTACACTTTAAAACATCATGCTTGGGATGTTGCAGCGTTATATTAAATTCTGTCACCTCACTCACACTCACGACACAAATATTGTCCAGTTTTACAATATGAAGTGCAGGACTCATGACTCCAGAGTTTGCACAGAGCACACTGAATCCAGTCTTCTGTTGGGGGATCCTCATATGGTGCTTCACATATTTGACAACTGTATTCTGATTCTGTGCTTTCGACGTGTTTTTCACTCTTCTTCAGTATCAACAATTTTTTCTTTGCTGAAACGTGAAGAGTAGTGCATTTTTTAGCATTTTGTTTCAGTTTCAACTTTTGGTAGACCTTAACTGGAGTGCTAGTCAGTACTTCAGCTTGCTGGGATTTTCTTTTTCTTGTGTTTTGCTTGCGAGATGCAGTTGGCAAGGGTCTAATGTCTCTTGGACTAGTCCTGGAAGCACCTGATGGTCCTGCTTCACCTTCTAAAACATTTGAAGGGCCAGGGACAATGCTGGAACAATAATTGCTATGCACTACTGATTCTCCACTACCATTTTCATTTGCATTTCTGTCTGGCACTAAAGCAGGAGCATAATCTTCATCACCAAAGATATTTGGGTTGTAGGGCCACAAGCCAGCAGACTTGAATCCGCTTACAGCATTCTGTGTTGAGGCAGCTTTCAAGTATGCTGGGGAAAGCAATTTAGAAATATCGTATTGGTTGATAACTCTACCAGCATGGTTCTTCTGAAACGAATTTACTTCTTGTTCAAAGTATTTCTTCAAAGGCCCGTAAACAGCTCGGTCAAGAGGCTGCATTTTGTGAGTGGTGTGTGGAGCAAAAGACACAAAAACCACATTATTTTCAGTGGCAAACTGAAGAGTAGGGTAAAATTTGTGTGATTCGTGGTTGTCAAGCAAAAGCAGAATTTTTTTTTCTGGTTTAGGGCGGACATGTTCAACAAAGAATTGCAGCCACTGCAAGAATGCTTCACCATTACTCCATCCATTGTCTGTGCACGTTGCTTGTGTTCCTGGTGGCGCATCATCCAGCAGTCTCTCTTGCATGCGCTTTCTAGCAAAAATTAAGAAGGGTGGAATGAAACCTCCAGCAGCATTGCAACAACAAATCACTATAGTAAGTGTTCCTCTTTCTGCACTTGAGATTATTCCTACCTGTTTCTTTCCACAAACTGAGAGAATTTTAGGGGGTTTATTTGTTGTCGTCTGAATGCCTGTTTCGTCCATGTTGAACAATGTGCTTGCACTCACATTATATTTCTCCATCTGGTCCCATAAAATCTTGTAAAACCTATCAACTTGCGGCCGATTAAAGCCCCTTGCTCTAGCGATTGTTGTCGGTTCCGGCTGTCTGAGCGAAATTTCAGGATGCCTTTGCTGAAATCCCATAAGCCACTCATTACCAGCACTACGATTCTTATCCCAGTTTGATGGATGAGCTATGTTGTTCTTCTGGGCGAAGTCATATGCTAGTCCCATGAATTCACGTCTTGTCAAACCGTAAAAGATGCTGTCCATTTCTTGTATATATTCTAAAAGTTCAATTTCTTGTTCATCTGTGAATACAGTTCTGAACCTACCAAGCCGCTTTTTGCTTGAACCTGACTTACAATGTCTATAAAGAGTTGCAAAGGGTATTCCATATTTTGTAGCAACAGAATTTATTGAATTAACTTCACATTCTTCCATCGCTCGTTTCATAGTTTCCTCCGACCAGTTTCCTTGGTTGTTTATTCTCTTGTATTTATACACCACCTGTGGACAGAGTTCATTTTGATATAAAATGTCGTATACTGATTTTATGGTGTAATATTTATGAGCATTACGGAAACTATGAAAAATTATTAACTTATTATGAAAACACATAGGCCTGAACTTAGAATTTTTTAATTTATTCATTAAGTGCGAGTTCCTACCACAACTGTATGCTTGCTGTTATAACATTATGCCAGTAAACTAAAAGTTTAAGAACAACAAATATGTGGTAGGATTAAAAGCACTGGAAGATGAGTGTTTAAAATCTAGTATAAAATAAGTTTTGTATAGAGTAAAAAGTTCCTGCTTCGTAATTATAATACTTATATTTTATAACTCGGTTTTTATACAGTTCATTATTTACATGTTAAAGAAATTTAACCGTTTTTTTTACATACAGAGAATAATATATAATTTACAAAAATAAAATTAATTCTAACATTGTCAACATTCCACGAACAGCAGTTTATTTTCCACTGTAATTTTCGGTGTTATTCTGCTGAATGATACGACATGCACACTCGGGACACTTTAAATATCACTATGAATCATGTTTGTATAGCAAAATTGTTGTCAGGGCAAAGTGAATATCTAATAATATTAATCCGGGCAAAGTGAATAGCTATTCACTTTGCCCTATTCACTTTGCCCGCTTTGCAGCCATTACAGAACAATGCGAGTAAATAAAATTTACTGACACGTTACTATTTACGTTATATGCTATACATGTAGGCCATTGTATGGGTATCATATGATACAGTAATAATTATTCTGTCGTTAAAACTTCTTGAGTAGTTTTAAACAACTCACCTTTATAAAATCTTAACAAATCTGGCAAAATCTTTTGTAATTATCTGTATGCGCCGTTCCTGTCGATGTCCATCTCGTACCGAGTTCCTTCGAGGGCCGATAGGTAGCTCCACCTCCTGGGCGAGTAGGCTAGAGCCATCTGTTGTCATTCAGTTAATACTGCCTTTATTCGTTTTACCCGGCCTATTCTCTTTGCCCGGACTTCCCCTACATGTACTTAATATTTTTTAAATGTTAATGTTTTATTAAAAATCAGTGGGTGACTATAAACTAATATAGTCTAATGTGTGCCAAAAGTGTATGATTTTTTTCACTTTGTTAATAATGTTTTTTTATGTTTAAAAAACTTATTTCTGCTTAAGTGATCGCCATTCCCCCCTGCTCCCCTACTATCCAACACTGAAAGAATTTTTCAAATCGGACCAGTGGTTCCTGAGATTAGCGCGTTCAAACAAACTCTTCAGCTCTATAATATTAGTATAGAAAAGCTAGAAAGTTATTTATCATTTAAAATAAGCTACACATATGACAATTTTTAAAAGAACACTTTCAGTAGTATTAGTGTGCTGACTAGCCAGTTTTTGATCACTAAACCTGCAAAAAAAAAATCAGGTATAAAGAAATGTAAATTTATAAAAACAATTTAAGTTGGAGAAAATGATTCATTACTACAACACACAACTTGTGTCCCTTACTCTATGTATTACAGGACAGGCAAAAAAACTTATGCAGTCTGCACAAGGCGATTATGGTTTGAAATTTCTGACTCCTAGCGCACTGCGAACCCCCTGCCCCAGTTAACATTATGGCTCTGTGTCAAGAAAGCAAGACAACTGACACTTTGGCAAGTAATCATCAAAGGATAGACAATTGGGGATTAAAAAAATGTGGTTAGGATGCATAGTTGCTTCGAGTATAATTTCTTATAACGCCAAAAAATTGCACACTTGCAGAAAATGGGCGTTGAACCTGGGGGGAAGGGGGGCAGGAGTGCCTGAAATGCCCTAGAATTAAGACGCCCCTCACTGAGGGAGCCCGCTTGTACTTGCAAAATCTTGATTTTGAAACGGTTTTTATTAATACATAAACGTCCAAACTAAGTTTTATGGAAAACTTTAGATTTATTATAAATTATTTATTTTGCATATTGCATGCATTTAGGCCATAATATGGGCAGTATAAACATACAAGCACGCATCCATCAATGACTTGTATCTGTTAAAACTCGCGTGCAAAACTCTGGGGTCTCGCAGCCCTGCCCCCCTCCCTTTTTTTTCCGAAACCACAGAATTGCGCCCCTGCTTGCGCGGTGTTGAAATGAAATGAATTTTCTGAGAAGTTTTGATCAGAACGCTCGGAATGTCTAATTACAGCAGTGCAGCCTGTTTGCGTGTCTGACGTGTGCCTTCTGCCGTTTCCTTCAGCTCACCGACCGAGGTCCGGAGTTAATCATGCATTTTTATTTACCGTACGCGATGATCGTTACATGGGAAATTTACTTAAACTTAATAGTAGCTGAATATGATTGTAACGTAGTTAATTGTTGTTCCTTTCACGATCAGAGCGTGAACCGTCCCAACATCAATATGAAGTTAAATTTTTGTAAAAACTCCGGTTAATTTTCTCATTTAAGCTGCATTTATGTAGGTATAGGTACTTTGGTGTATTGACTAGCTTGTCGTTTGTTGTTTTGATCTTATCGCAATTCGCCGTACAATCACTAATCACGCATAGATGGCATCAGGGGCGTAGCCAGGGGGGGTTTTAGGGGTTCAAACCACCCCCCCCCCTTTTTAGCACCAAATATTTAATTAATTTCTTATTCATCACTCAAACAAATTACATATTAAAATTAATAAAAATTTTACCATTACAATATTTAAATTTAAGTACCGAAAACTGCTAAAATAGCACTATTTTACACCTTAAAATCCAAATTTTCCCGGGGGAGGACCCCAGGACCCCTCACTTTAATACGGGGGGGGGGGCGCATGCTTCTTAACACCCCCCATACACAAATCCTGGCTACGCCACTGGATGGCATAAACGGAAGCCATGGGGCGACCGAGTCGCCGTGGAAGCGACGCAGCTGGCACCCCGCGGGCCGCCGAAGAGTCCGGGGCGAGGAGGGACAAAGTGGCTACAAGAGCTGCCCCCGCGCTCCGCTGATGGTTACAGCCTCTTCTGGGCCGCACTGTTGTCTCAGCTGTGGCTGCCCGCGCCCTCTCACACTGGTTCCAGCCACTAGTGCGTCGGCGAGAATACCTCGCACCCGACCAACTGTAGCTGCAGTTCATTCCCAGTTAAATGAGCAAACTTTAAAGTCGGTTTACGGACGATAGTTTAACGCGACAACGTCGTAACAAAACATTGATGAAATGATTGCATACTTTTATGAATAAAATTGAATCATTTTTATTGAATTATCACTATTTTGTATGGATACAAAGAAGGAGTGAAATGAAATCTACAATTTAATTGATAAATTTACTTTTATTTGCACTCATTAATTCAAATAAGTTTATTACTTTAACGAAGAGATTATTTTAACTATAACTTTTATACATGTTTGCTATTCAACTTCTTCCAATCTATGTTATTCTGTTAAGGATAGGACGATGATAGAAAAAGTAGGTAACGAATGGGAGTGTTTCAAGTTTAATGTGGCTCGAAAAAGTCAAATCGATGGTTGTTCCAATCGAGTAGAAGAGAGATAGATGCGGCGCAAACGTACAATGAGCGTAACGGGACACAGCGTAACGGGACAATGTGCGCAACCGGACACTATTTCGTGCGTGCAGCCGGCGTTCATCGATTTATTAGACGTTGCCACGTCAAAAAACCAAATTACTTATACAAAGGTTTAGTATTAATAAACTTGTTTCGCGTTTGGTTCTTTAAATGATTCGTGCAACGTAGAATTTTAATTTAATACAATTCTTTAAACATATGCCATTGCAACGTGCACTGTTCGTCACGGGAAACAATTTCTAGAATGCAAAATAAGAAATAAAAATTAAATCATAAGCGTTCAGATGAAAAGCCTGAATCAGCTGATGTCGAACAGATGCAGCCAACGATGAAACTAAGCAGGTATCATGTGCTGTAGTTGTGCTGTCCATAATACATGTTTAGTTTCATCGTTGAGTACTACTGCTCGACATCGGCTGAATTAGTGTTATTCTCTATGTGATTATGTTTTAATTTCTTATTTTGCATTGTTAATTTTTTTTTTTTGTTTTCCATTACAAACAGTGCGAAACTGCAATGGCGTGTGTCCAAAGAATTAAATTGTATTAAATATTTTTGGGTGATTTTGAAAAACTAGTATAATGGTTGTAATTTAACAACCAAAAGGTTGTGAGTTTAACACTGCTCAAATTCACTCAGTCCGTTAGAAGAGTTTACTTGAACAATTAAAAGATAAAATTTTAAAAAAAATCGCTCAAAAGTTCGCATTTTTCATTAACATCTATAAGTTATAAAAATTTAATGTTTTTGTAAATAGTAAAACTATAAACATTTATTGTTAATATACATTTACTCAACAATGCAGTCGAATTAACGGACATTTGTGGTAAAATAACAAAAGCATATAAATCTATTTTATGTATCACAAAGTAAAAATAGACCAATATATTTTATATATTTACCAGACTATATAGCAGTTGTGCTTTTAATTTTTTGATAGCATTGTTTTTTGCTTGAACACAAGAATAAAAATACATTAACACACGTAGATGTAAAATTAACACGCACATCGATGAACACTCGATGTCACACACATTTTATGTATAATTACACTTTTTTTTCACATTATGCTCTTAAAATTATGTAAGATGCTGATATATGAAACTGCTTGTTCTATTGGAGTGTCAGTTGTTATGGGTTTACGTAAGTTTGTGCTAGGTTGCGGAAAGGAACTAACATTATTCCCAAGGGTTGATTCCAAAAGTTCATTTCAGTTGGACACACTACTTATAGGCGCTAAACATTCCACTCTTCTTTAGATATTTGAGAATACCAATTGATCATTATCTATCTGCAGACATTTTCATAGGAAAAAAGTTTAGATAAAAATTTGTATCTTATTTCTATGTCCCCAGAGAAATCTCACGATTTACTCATGGAACTTTTCAAAAAATGTAATTCGAACAATGATAAATGATATTACGAAAAGTAGTATAATACAACCGCGCCTCTGCTGGCATTAAAATTTGACTAGAGAGAATAAACTACATAAAATAGTTGATATTGGCTAAAAAAAAAAAGTTGGTCACGTGCCATGCAATGTGTTTGATATAGTTCCGTTGCAGTCACAGACTAACAAGTTTTCAAAGAATGAACTTGAGCTCATTTAAATTTAATTGGTTGATTACATAACTCTCTTCGGTGACTTTGATTAAAATATCTGGTTACAATAAGGGTTAAAAATACTTTAAATGGTTTTTAAATTCAGGTCTTCAAAATTAAAACGTACAGCGTCTATCTTGTGGATCGTGTAATCGCGCGAGAGAAGAAATCGCTTCACTGTGACCAAGAAACGGAACACGTGTCTGAGCGAACAATGCACGCCTCCCGTCGGGATGGAATCATCACGTGACATTTAAATATTTATAATCCCGCGCCAATTTGAACGCTCATATTGTATGTAAATTTGCTTATCTCCATTTCCAGAAAGCGTCTGACTTCAAAAGCAAGCTGAAGCCATTCTACCAGGATCTCGTTAACCATACCCACAGACAATACATTCTCTCGGCTGGTTTTCCAAAGATGTTATCTAATTTATGCTTATCCTTTGCAGCAAGCTGTTGCCTCACTTTTCACAATATTCATTGTGACGTGAGAACAGAACCTTCGTTGGAATATATTAAGGCTGAATTTAACAAATACTTTCCATCCAAAAATATTATGATACAAATAATTACATCTATAGTAGACAGTGCAAAGACAAAAAATATTTTATACAAAAACTCCGATAGCTATAAAATATTAAACTTAATTTCATCCAAAATGTATCTTAATGAAACTAAATTTTACACCAAATATTAATTGTAACCTATTTATTAATATTTTCACTCTCCTTTTACCATACTTTATTTTTTAATATCTACTTAATTGAAAGTTTTTTTGACAATGTAATATTAACTAATAAGTTATTAAAAGTTTGGAAAATATTAAGGTCATATAATTCCATTATAATGCCCCATGTGCTTAATATTTTATGTATATGGTTAGTTACATATTAACGTAAACATAATTTTTATAGATTATGTCAATGTCTACAAATAATTTATTTTCATCTAATATAATACCATTCTGATAATTTATACAACATTATTATTAATATTAAATATGAAGTTTCAAAAATCGCATCCTAAACTAACAGCTGCAGACAAAAGAAACCTGTTTTGGGTTGAGTGTATAATGAAAGACCATGTTTCATTATATTTTGAGTTACTAAACATTTGTTCTTGATAAAACATCGAACTTCTACAACTCGACACATTAGAACTGACAGGATTGCTGTCTCTCACGCGTCAGAAGACCTTTTGGCCATTGCTTTCCTACACTGCCACAAGCCATGACACAATTCTTACTTGTTTTATTGCTCATCGGATACTTTCCTAAAACATCTTTGGGAGTGACTAATTATTAAATAAATATTATTTGAAATATAAATTAAATTTTATGTAAATTTTCCCAATAAATTTTCAAGTTTGAACTCCGATTAGGCACAATATCTGGGTCTTTATTCCTTAAGATTCAGTTCATCTTTCATTGCATGAATCTCTGTGCAAAACCAAGGACTTTATTTTGATGTCTGGTGAAGAATTTATGTGATTATGACCTATTCAATATGTTTAAACCTTTATTGCCTCAAAAGCCAGAAAACTGACGCAAACACTGTGGAGTTTAAAAAATAATAATAATTTACAATTTTCAGTACAGTTTCTCTCATTTGTGGGCGTGATAGAAAATTACTAACGGTAATGATGTTTCCCACGAAAATATTTATTTAGGAAAAATATAATTATCATGAAATTTACCACGTTTGTATGTTGGATATATCAAGATAATTTGTAAGTTTACAATTTTCAATAATATTATTTAAGAACATTCTTTGAACTTTCTTACAGAAGAGAAGACAAATTCAACCTAGTGTCTTGGACGTACACCATCGTAAATTTATGATAGTTAATATAGAAAAAATCAGGAATGAACAGAAAAGATGAATACAAAAACACACGCAGTTTTGTCCGTAGTTTTTCCTTCTGTTTTAATGTTCTTGTTGCAACTGTCTCGTAATCAACCTGCTGTATTCGACTGATCAGTAATTCTTCATTCCGACTGAATATCACTCACGGAACTCTCTGTTTTTGTCCATGCATGTAGGCTTCTTCTCTGTAAGTTTTAGTTATCTTTGTACTTAGTTGTACATTCCTGAGAATTTTTTTGATGTGTAACATCTTAGCTCTCTGTGTACGGCATTTGGTAGGAGTAATTACGTGAATGGAATGGAAATCGATTGGCACGAAAATGTGTAAACAATGTGCTATCATCTGTGGAAGTCTGAGAAATCTCAAAAAGATGGTGGACTTGCGTGATTCATCCGTATAAATTGGCTTTAGTGAACATCGCAGAATTTATTCAACGCAAACTTTATAATAGTACAACGATCCTTCAATAATTTGTTATTATTTCACAGTCATAAAAAGAAATAATAAAAACTTAAATAAAACTTTCAAATAAAGGCATTAAATTTTGACAAACTTTAGTTAACATTAAAATGTGGAGATAGTGCAGTGTTTGTCATACTGTAGAGAAACAATAAATTATTAGCCTACATATATTCGAAACCATGTTGAATAAAAGAGTTTCGTGATAATTTTTTTTTTTTTTTGATAAACCTTAAATGTTTAATTTGCTCAATAATTTTCAGGTTTGTATGTAGAAAGAATTTGCAGATTGATTTCTGTAATTTAATAAAAAACAAATATACATATATTTTAAAATATGTGTTTTAAAACACATATGTAGGTCAGGTTAATTTAATTTTTAATGTATCTATTGTACTGCAACTTTTTGTTTGAAAAAAATTCCAAAAAGATAGCGTTCGTAATGCTTTAGAGAACCAACGTAATGTTAAATATCTTATTACGCTATGTTTGTTCCAACATAATTTTCCTGGCTAAAATTAATGTATTAAATGCATTATTGTAAAGAATTCTACGTTAAAATTTGTGTCCGAGTTTCGTATTATAAGCGTATATGCAACATGAGAACACATGAATTTGCTCATTACCGAGGTTAAATGTATACACATCACTGGCGAATACTGAAAGGTTCTCTCCCATTATATTTTTTTTCAATGACAACAACATTAATAAAAAATTTTCAACTTCAATCTATAAAAAATTCTGGTTAGAAATCATCCAGGAATCTTTATAAATTTATCGGCTGTCTTCGTAAATTTCTCTGACACTAGGTTCACTTACCTTGAACATGAATCGAAAGTATTAGTCTTGGTATATTGGCAGTAAGAACACACTCTTTCATCCACATGTGTGTCTGTCTTTGTTTGGAAAGAAATAGTTTACAACTGGGGAGTTGAAATACGGTGTAATTTCTACGAAGATTCGGTCGTTTGAAATTACGAAGAACTCTTTGGTTTATTTGAGTTAAATTCTTTATTTTAAAAGTGCGTGAATTTACTGTAACGTTTTAATCGTGCAGCAGCAGTTTGTGTGTGTCCACGGCGTTGTTTGATCATGATTAAGAACATCGATCCACCGTGCATAAAGAGATATGGTTTGTTGGTTGGTTGGTCAGGAGCATGGGCGTCGCAAGGATATCTTTTTGGGGGGGGGGGGACGGACTGCAATAATTGATTTAGTTGTTGAGGAATATCCATCCCTTGGAAAAAAAAAAAAAAAAAAGCGGGGGGTCCGGGGGTCCTCCCCCGGGAAAATTTGGGGTTTGAAGGTGCAAAAAGGTGGTTTTAGGCATTTTTCTTTCCTAAATATTCTAATCATAGTTGGTTGCAATATATAATTTATTTTTTATAAAAAATATTTTCAGAGAACAAATTTGTAAAAACACAGTGATCACATTACCACGATTGGACTAAATGCACCATGCGCAACATATGGGTTGTATTATCACAGAAATCATATTTTTAATATAACTACGAAACTAAATATATTATTGGAGGGGACGAAATTGAAGACTTTTATTATTGGGGGGCACGTGTCCCCCCCCCCCCCCGGTTGCGACGCCCATGGTCGGGAGCAACCTCCCGTGTGCGATGGCTATCAGGACAGCGGCACGGCAGCTGTCGGTTGCGACACCCGGCCTGCCGGAAGGACGGGGAACGACCCCCGCGCTAATGAAGCAGGGGGTTTACTGCCGCGAGGGAACATCCGCGTCGCGACCACGGACCGAGCCCCGGTGTTACGGTCCCTCCATCAAAAAAGCAGGCTGACTCCCGGCCTGACAGCCGCTCAGTGACTCTCCGACTCCCACAGATCCTTGGGGAGGAACTAAGAGGCCGGAACATGGTACAAAGGTGCAGCTGTCATTTCACAAGACAAATTACCCACCTTTCTCGAACAGTAATTGTAATCAGTTATATCATTGTTAGAAATCACAGTAAATATACGGATTTTTCAACGAAGGATTTAACTCAAAATAAATCGAAGAGTTCTTCGTAATTTCGAAAAACCGAATCTTCGCAAAGACTACGCCGTATTTCGATTTCCGAGTTGAATGTTTCGTTCAGAACAATGACAAAATTAGTGTTTTCTTACTGTACACTTAACCAGTTTTTTTTTTGTTAATATATCAAGAATATTTTTTTGACGTGACAACGTCTAATAAATCGATAAACGCCGGCTGCACGCACGAAAAAGTGTCCCGTAACGTACATTGTACCGTTTCGCTGTGTCCCGTTACGCTCATTGTACGCTTACGCTCTTCCACTCGATTGGAACAACCATCGATTTGACTTTTTCGAGGCACATTAAACTTGAAACACTTCCATTCGTTTCCTACTTTTCCTATCATCGTCCTATCCTTAACAGAATAACACAGATTGGAAGAAGTTAAATAGCAAACATGTATAAAAGTTATAGTTAAAATAATCTCTTCGTTAAAGTAATAAACATATTTGAATTAATAAGTGCAAATTAAAGTAAATTTATGAATTAAATTGTAGATTTCATTTCACTCCTTCTTTGTATCCATACAAAATAGTGATAATTCAATAAAAATTATTCAATTTTATTCATAAAAGTATGCAATCATTTCATCAATGTTTTGTTATGACGTTGTCACGTTAAACTATCGTCCGTAAACCGACTTTACAGACAACCAATTTTTTGGGAACCATGTTAAACGTTATTGAACACAGAGTCCGTAAATTTACGAAGATCCCTGTATGAATTAAGACCAGCGTTCTTCTTAAATTGAAGGCGAAAATTTTTTAACCGAGCGGTACCCTTTCCGCGAGCCTGTCACACCTCGGACCACGTCGTGGCGGGCTCCAGACGAGGCGATGACGTCCCGGCGGCGATAAGGGACTCGGCGCAGCCCGGGGTGGTTCGGTCGTGCAACCCAGAGCCTCGTTCCCGGTTAACCACTCAACACCAGGGGCGCTTGCGTCCCTGGTCTAATATTCCACATACAAATAAAATTCAAAGCGGACCACGAGTCCAAGTGCCCAACCCCCGCATGGTAGACTCTTTTCTACTCTGTCCAACACTTCATCCAGACCATCCTCTGTCTCCTGTAAATTCCTACACGTAATGCATGCCAATTTGCATCCCGCATGAATGCGCCCAGGGTTTTCCCTGTGTCTATGCAGGTCTTACCTGGGCCCAACCTATCTCTAGTTAAAGTCTAGATTTAAGAGTGAGGGGAGTTAGTCATGGCGCCAATCGCTGCCATGGCTGGCCAATCCCCTCCTAGCACATGATGCATGCGACCCTCTCCCTGCATGGCTAATCCCAGCATGACTAGGCGTATAGGCTTCGGCCTGAGACGCACCTAGGTCCCTCCCTAACCCGGACCTCTCCAAAATTCACTTAATTTTAGTTAGGTTAGAAGAAAAAAAACAAATCTCGTTCCCGGGCTGGAACTCCCTGTCTGCAGCAGGCGACCTGGTTTCCTCTCCTGCGTCGTAACGGCGACGGCCGCGCGAAGTGAGGCTGTGTCCTGGTCGTCCGCGCTACGACGCTGACGAGACAGCGCCATTGGGTGATTGAGGGGTCCCAGTGTGATGCGGGAGACGGGGCAGGCGCCAGAAGTGATGACTCCAGAGGGCTAAGGGAGCATCCAACTTTCTGGTCAGCTGAGTCCTGGTTGCGTATGCGGCGTATCCGCATTCATGCCCATGGGGGCGCCAGCCTTAAAATCCTATTAGGCATGAAGGCTGGGTTATCAAATAGGAGGAGAGATCCTCAAAACTTGACGAGACAGCGCACCTCTGGCCGGCGGTAGAGCGGGGCGGACAGTCTTATCGGGGCTCTGTCTCACGCCCTCATTCGGTTATTACATTTACGTTCCTTACTGATAATCAGGGGGTTTTTCCTGTGAAAATTAATCACGATGACACCTGTAGGTGTGTTCACACATTTTCTCATCAGATATTTACTAAAAGTTATTTCCGAGCTACGAAAGGTGACCCATAAACAACACTTGCGGGACTATTTAAAGCTATCGGACAATCTTTCGTAAATACCCGTTGAGAATATTTTAAGTCGAAACATTCTAAACAAGAGTGCTTTGCTGATAAATAAACAAGAGAATCCCTCAAATAATAGTAATTACTAGAAAATGGTATGACCAAGTTAGCGAGCCTTAAGCACCCAGATATGAACGGCTTAGTTTATTTTTTTAACGTGTGTAACAATGAGAATTTTTGAGGTTGAAATATCTCATAGTTATGTGTGTTGGAACTTCAGTGTTTAATAAATCTTGACTAGAACATTAAAATATAATAAGGTAGCATTGTGCTGTCGAATTAAAGTTATAATTTAATAATTTCATAAAAAAACACGTGTGTGTTCGAGTATAGGTATACCGTTTGCAAACCGTCGCACATGCTGTTGTTTACCTGACCTGATCTTGAAAGCTCTACCAGCAAATCGCAATCCAGTGGTGGAGTCATACACGGAACACAACAATCGGTCCATACCAAAAAGTATTGTATAGGCGAAACATTAACGATTTTAAAATTCGAGACCAAATACAATTAATTATTGTATTCTACAGGCTTGTGATACTTCTTTTTTTGTATTGCGTGGTTGTAGACATATTTTCTAACAGTTAAATAATGGAATTTTTAGCAGTGTTAATCTACAGGTTAATATGTATCGGTATAGTTATATCAAAATAAGCTCCAAAATAAATATTCTTTTGTTATTTCGGAATGCATCATTGACACTGATCGGCCGACAGAACACGTCAGTTGTGTGTAGGCATGGCAGTTGTTGATAGTGCAGCCGCGTCAGCGCTCTACCTCTGTATCCACTCGATGGTCTGTACACCATCGCTAGTCCATGGCACGCGGTGTGTCTGCCGCGTGAGAAGGAAGCACTGGCCATCGTCCTGTATCCGCACCCCGCACACGGACAAATACGGACTTTTATTGCCGTTCCCAGCGACGGGTCACCCCACCTCGGGCACGAAAGGAAAAAAAAAAAACAGCTTCTGGGTGGCCTTGAACGTCCAAGGCTCGGGCCAGGAGGGGCAAACGGGGAAGATGGTCCCCCAGAATCCAGAGTCCCGAGTCGCTGACCCCGTGGTTAGGAGCCCGCTGGGATCACTAACGCCCCCACGCTCGTGTGGCGAAGGTCGTGGGTTCGATCACGACACCCCGTCATGACTCAAGTTCATGGGCACATAGTTGGAGCCCGCTGTAGCCTGGGAGGATCACAGGCACTTTTGGTGGTCTGAGGAGTCCCAGAGATGTGATAGACTTGGTTAAGCGCCTCATGATACTCTAAGGATGGGGATTCCATTGAGTCAACCACATGTTACCTTAAAGTTTAGGGGAGAGAAAAAAGGGGGGTTTGAGGCAGTGATAGTGAGATGTGTTGCCCCAGCCTCTCCTTGTAGCTCCTCCTCAAACATCTTCAAGTCACGTTGAAATCGCGCATAAATTTCCCTTCGGCTCTAGGAAGCTCGTGTTGGAGGTGATCCAGACCTCACCAGGGAGTCGTTGCTAGCAAATTCGGCACTTTAAACACCGGCGCAGTTGTCGCTGTAACCTTGGAGGCCCCGTCGACATAAAAACCATATATCAAAATATATTCATGCAATCAGGCGGGTTAGTCACTAAGGTTCGCTAGGGCACTCGGTGTCAAAGAAATCCTGGTTTTCTAATTTCCACAGGAGCAGTGGCATTTACTTTGCCTGCTTCCGAACAGATGAAGAATTGCATAACCAAAAAATGCTCTCAGAGGGAAGTATTGGACGTAGATCTTTTTTTTTTTTACGAGGCTAACATGCGAATAACAAAAATGGAAAGGTCGTCTTGAGACATCCCCAAGGTGGGGGCTTCATAACTACTAGACCTTAGATTATCATTATCATGAACTCTAGTAAAGGCGGTTGTGCCTGAGTTCGCTGGTCGAGAGGACAAGTGACAATTCACAAACCCACAATTACAGCAGACATCAACTTCCTCTCTCTCTCTCTCTCTCTCTCTCTCTCTCTCACACACACACACACACACACACACCTCTCCTCCAATACCTTCCATGAGGCCAAAAGAAAAATAAACACTTAAATAAAGTACAAATCTGTATCAGTTTCATGATGTTTGGAGTACAATTATAGCCTGTGAAATATTAAAAGCTATAAATGGCACTTACACCATTCTGCAGACGGGTTTCGCACGAATTTTATTTTAGTTTAGTACATCACCAAGCGCATGCGTGTTCGAGTATCGTTCAATGAGCACACCAAAATGTCTTATGTTCGGAACAGTTGATTCCGGCTAGGAGCAAAAGTAAACGTCATTGTAGTGATAGCAGTTCCGCGCAGGACCGAAAAGAGGGTTGATCAGTCAGAGGGAACCAAATCCTAGTAGTCTGGGCATCAGGGAGTTGGCTTCTTCGGAAGGGGGGGGGGGGGGGGGAGTTGAGTTTATTTATTTATTTTCATGTGATTGAGTGTTCACCCTGATAGTAGGGGGAAAAATATGTCTAGTGATAGTAAAATCCTTTGGCACAGGGGTCATGTTTATAGTTATGGCCATTGTAACGTTTAGGCTTAAGATTTTTGTTTTGTAACATATTAGCTCTCGGTATACGGCATTTGGTAGGAGTAATTTCGTGAATGGAATGGAAGTCGCATGGAACGGAAATGTGTAACCACGGTGCTGCCATCTGTGGTGGATGGCGCGAACCAAAATAAATAAAGCCAAAGGAAAACGTATAGTGCTAGCTGTTTAGTGAGTTTTAATCAGATGGGCAGTGTTTTAATAAAATTCCTTGTGGAAAATTGGTTCCAAAGACGTTGTTTAGTATTTTTTCAAGTCATTACATAGTTTAAAAATTTCGCTCTGAAAATTGAATGATTTCATTTACAGTATACGTAGAGCTTCTTGTTACGAATTTAATATTTCATTCAGAAATTTGGCATGTTCCAAATGGCAGAATTGTTTGAAGAAACAGTAACACCCGAAATTTTTCTTTATGGTTTATTTATTTCATCAGTGAGTAATACGTATTGTTAATTAATCATTATTGATATATAAATAATAATAAATTTCTCGAGAAGAATTTTTTTAAGTGAGTACTAATAATGTTGCTAGTTTATGTATATTTAATTTTTTTAACAAATTTCTAATAAATACAAAAAAAAATGTTAGGATTCTTAAAAACTCAGTAAAAAATGAAATACCAAAAATTCCGCCCTGTGTTACTTTTAGAATATTGATTTTTTTTCTATCTTTCTCTTTCTCTCTCTCTCTCTCTCTCTCTCTCTCTCTCTCTCTCTCTCTCTGCCATTTAACCTTTTACGATCCACTTACGAGTCGAGGTTTGGTTTGCCAATTAAGTTTAACTTCCATCACGTGCAGTGGCGGATCCAGGATTTTGGTTTGGGAGGGGCTTGACCCAGCTGAGACTAGGCTTTATCAAGGCAAACACTAAAACTATAGTGGATCCAGATGCTTTTGGAGGGGGCTTGAGCCCCTTAGCCCCCCCCCCCCTTCCTCTGGATCCGCTACTGATCACGTGTACTGAGTTACACGCGCTCTAATTTTTTTTTTTAAATTGTGGTATTTGAAAAATGGTACGTTACACAAGCAATGGGGGAGTGATCCTGACGGGGCCCGGAGCGCCGGTCTCGCGGCCCGGGGCAGGCGGGAGCCCGCGAGCCCGCGCCATTGTCGACGACCCCTGATCCTGCAGTATTCATGCCGGAAGTTGCCCGTCAGACTTGGCGCGGCCCTTCAGAACCCTTCCCCACCCTCTCCTGCTCGTGCTAGCGAGCTGCTGCCTCGAAGACTCAATGCTATATATAACCAACGCTCTTATTTTCTTCGGAAATCCGCGAACTGTTACGGGATTCACGGCCAACCTAACAACCCGAAAGGCGTTAACTTGATGAAAGTAAATATGTTGGCAAACATGATTTTTTTTTTATTTGTGGTCGTTCGTTGCTGGGAATATTAACGTATTACGTTAAACATTGTTTTATTTTTTTTTAATACGGAACAGCCCATACTGTATAGCCGCAAAATTTTAATGCTAGAAATCATAACATCAGTTTCTATTGCAAAAAAAAAAATACACACAAGCGCAAGCAAAGAAAATCACGCACGTGATTTTGTTTTGCGACCATGCTTATTTAAATTCTACCAAAATAATTAAAATTGGCAAAAATTATTCTAAAGAATAATTTTTCGATTAAAATGAATACACCCCTCCGTTAATACAACATTCCATTATTTCTGAACAAAAAAAAAGTTCGTTAAAATTATTTTTATTTCAGTTATTATGTTTAAACAAACTTTGTTTTCCTCATATTTAAAACTTAATTTTTGATGTTGGTATTTTTCAACCGCACAGTTATTTTAGTGGTCATATTCACCTTATTCAGTACCCCCCCCCCCTTCCCCTTTTCCCGTAGTTCAGGCCTTACTTCATCCACGGCAGCGCGCGTCACGACCAGGGCCTAATTAACCCTTAGGCTAATTAGGCTGCAGCCTAGGGCACGAGGATCCTTGGGGGGGATGGGGTAGCGCTGAAATCGTGTCTTCTCATGCACTATTAATCTAGCATCATTGCATCTACCATACATATTTCAACTAGACCGAGACAAAACACTAAAACTAAATGCGCTGTGAACTGAAAAAGCTTAAGACTCCCTGATTTTAACTTTTATAGGTAGGATGAACAATGTTATTTTTCACACTAGTAAACAAAGTCAAAACTAGGGTGGTCAGAACTATTGATCAGTCGCTGGTCACGAAGTCATTGCAACCTTTACAGCCTCTTGAAATTGAACAAGCTAATTTAAGACATTAAGTTTCGACATAAGTCATTGCTAGATTACACTCAATGTCATAAAGAAACCTTAATAACGGACTTCTCGTGTGGTCACTGACGATATCGGCTAACTAATAGATCGACGCTAGCAGTAAAGTTGGACATTTTCAACTCTACCTCAGAGACCGCTGGGCGCCGCGACTTCCATCTTTTAGAATCTAGAGATTTAAATAAATCACGTTTTTTTTTTCATTTTTGCTAGATAATTCCAAAGCTAACGAAAACAGCAACGTGTAAAATAGAATAATAAATAAACATCTTAATTTAGAAATGTTATCGATATTAAATACTAGGCCTAACAGTAATATTCTTTGTCAGCCGCAAAAATATACGTAGAAATTATTGAATTTTCTGAATCATCTATTTTGGTAATATATATTAATACTTTTGTGTTCTGTTAAGTTTGAATATCTATGCGAACAAGTTTCCTGAAGTCGCACCATGGTAACGGCCGCAAAAGGTAGTCTTTCTTCGAACGCTACCAAAAAAAAAAAAAAATCAAAACGGCGTGTGAGAAGGAGCCCGGTGCTGAACTATCGCGGGAGATTATTTTCGACTGCGGTGTCGTGACGAAGATGGCTTGTTTAACCCGAGTTCATTCCTCCGACTTGTTCGACCCGAACTGGAACGGCAAGGCAACGCCGCGGCGAAGAAGCAGGAGACCGAGGGACAGGAAACGCAAAAGAAGTTCTCGTAATCAGATTCGGCGACGCAATTCGTTAAAACGAGCGGTCTAATGGGAGCGGGAGAGAGCGGAAGGGGGGGGGGTATAATAAACTGCGGCGGTGGCGGAGCTGGTGGTGGTTGTTGTTGTGACCGCGGGGGGCGGGTAAGTGGTGGCGAGAGGAGCGGGAATGAAGAGACCACACATTCATTCCAATTGCGGTAATTAGGTGACGCGCCGGCCGCGAGGGGCGCCAGCAGCGGCGGCTGACGGCACGTGCCGGCCCCGTGACGCGACCGACCGGGGAGCCTACAACTCACGTAGTTTCGGTTCCCTACCACGTTCGTGCAACTTCGGATTTCTCTAAAAAAAAATTGAAATTTAAAAATCGAAGGGTTGGGTTAGGTTAGGTCAGTCACAACATGCTTGTTTTCATAGGAAACTTCTGATTTAGCGGCTGAAGTGGCGTTAATACCAAAACGTAAAACTTCGGAAATCTTCGGAAATTCTTGCAGGGAACCGAAACTACGTGAGTTGTAGGCTTCCCCGACCGACCCGCCCTAGCCCGCAGCTGACTGCACTTAGCTTTGTGCACCGCAGACCACGATCAAGTGGCATTGCACCACTAGAAGGTTGCAAGGCGCCTAGGGCTGCCGTTCAAAAATCATTAATATAACATACACTATAATCTGTGCTATTAACCGATAATTTTAGCAGCTAGAAATTAAGTGACCGCAGAAGAAAAATGTGCTATAAAAATGCAAAAGGACGTATTTAGAAAATATCAAAACTGCCAGAATAAACTTTACAGGTATATAACCATATATAAACATAAAATTCCAAAATACTAACGGTTTTTTATAATTATAAACCACAATGATATAACATATTTAAAAAATTTAAAACAAAGAATTTCGAAAGGGCATAAGTACAAAATTCAAAAATTCATCAAAAGATTCCCAGTCCTCAAGCATAAATTTCCAATAAGGGAAAATTTTTCGCCGTTTTTCATTTAGAGCTAAACTTTCTGAGATATAGCCTTTTAAGTATCAACTTATGAGCATAATTATTCGTAATGCCCCTAAGGCGACCATTGAAAAATGATGAATAGATATGTGCGAAAAATATGGGATTAACAAAAACAGACCATTCACATGACAATTAACTTTGTGTAACACAGTCCGCTGTAGACCACGCGTAGACTACTTACTAAACTCCGATCGTTCTTGATAAAACGATAAATGGTAGAAAAGGAAATAATGAATCTCTGCATTATGCATAATGGCCAACATTAAGAAAATTTTAGGTAAATGCTGCCAGCGACACAGAAAACAAATTTTTGCAGTTTCACTCTTAAGCTCAACACAGTATTCGTATTAATTATAAACTTAATCTGTTTGTTCCTTTACATAATTTAATAGTGTTTTTTGTTTGCAGAATGGCCATGTTACCCGATTTCCCTTACAACTCCAAAGACGTATTTTGAATGTATTTGTTTTGGGATTCGACAGCTGAAAAGCTCACAAATTACCGGATTCTAATGACCAAAAAATAGTCATTTGTGTTTGGCGCAAATGAACTCTGGTGGTGTGAGCAGCAACACCACATACGTAGCCAATCATAACAATTCTACTTTAATCCTGAGTACCTAGCAAATCTCGCTAGGATCGCTGAACTCAGTGGTTTCCACGATTAGCAGATAGTGTCCGATATAGAGTTATATAGTATTTTGTTTAGTATAAAACAACGTTTCAATAAATTTCAATTGTAATGTAAAAGTTAATTTGTTTTATTTTATTATTACTCGTTTACTTTTGCAATGATTCCACACTATACACTACTTGTTCCGTTGCTGAGCAGGCTGAAAACTTACAAGCATTATATTAATGCTAAATATCAAATAAACAAAAACCGAACCAGTTGCGACACCTGTGGCGGGCCCAGGAGTAAGGAGAGAAGTGGGGGGGAAACACTTTGTCCCATTTTTAAACTTTGATGGAGGCGTGTGGATAATTAAGTCACTTATATTTAGTTGATTAATTTTATTGTACTTAAATTTTCAAGTAAATAAATTTTCCAACCAGATCATTTCTCAAAGTTTTAACGTGAGGTTGCGAAATACATCGTTCAGTATCGCTAATGATTCCATAATAACAGCGGGTTAATTTATAGGTAGAAGTTAACATGTATGTGTGTAAAAAAAATTGGTTATCTGTAAAGTCGGTTTACGGACGATAGTTTAACGTGACGTCATAACAAAACATTGATGAAATGATTGCATACTTTTATGAATAAATTGAATCATTTTTATTGAATTATCACTATTTTGTATGGTTACAAAGAAGGAGTGAAAATGAAATCTATAATTTAATTGATAAATTTACTTTTATTTGCACTCATTAATTCAAATATGTTTATTACTTTAACGAAGAGATTATTTTAACTATAACTTTTATACATGTTCGCTATTTAACTTCTTCCAATCTGTGTTATTCTGTTAAGGATAGGACGACGATAGGAAAAGTAGGAAACGAATGGGAGTGTTTCAAGTATAATGTGCCTCGATAAAGTCAAATCGATGGTTGTTCCAATCGAGTGGTAGAGAGAGAGAGAGATGCGGCGCAAGCGTACAATGAGCGTAACGGGACAATGTGCGTAACGGGACACTATTTCGTGCGTGCATCCGGCGTTCATCGATTTATTAGACGTTGTCACGTCAAAAAAATACGTGGCCCTGCGTTGTCGGCGGTCATCGGACGTGGCGGAGCACCTCCTTCCCTGCTGCCACGTGGTCGACGGAGAGGTGCGAAGTGACTTCTGCCTTTGAATATATATATATATATATATATATATACTGTATAGAAGTCGCGAGTGGATAAGATTTACTCTACGTTTTTCAGGAGCGTATGATGAGCAGCTTGGGAACTTCACCGCTGCAGTGCGCTGCCGTAACGCCCTGTATCGTCTTAGTTGTTATTTACACGTTAGAGCGCAGCACTGTCGCCCGCTGTCATTCCCCGCCCGCCCCCCCCCCCCCCAAATCCATCATTCACTGCAGCTCAAGGTCGTTCAGCGGGAAGGGGAAGGGGTGTTTGAAGAGTTCGACACTTCTCCGCTAGGGACCACCACAAGTCGCGATGCCCTAGAGATGGTGGCGATTGCGGTGGTGAATTAACCAACTACCTCAAACCGTATTAGAAATTTTAACCTGGGCTGGCGACTAATATACAGTATATATATTCAAAGCTTCTGCCGCGCCACAGCGCGCCCCACTCGGCGCACGGGGGAAGCTGCCCGGCGCGTGTTGACGCCCCTCGCAGCCCCGCGCGCTTTCACGCCGCCGCGAGCGGCAAATGGCTTGTGAACCCGGGGACACGTGTTTCCGTTAACGAGCCCACCTCCCCTCCCTCCCTCCTTCTTTCACTCCACCAGCCCAGGGGTGACCAGCCTTGGGAAACGTGAGGCCTGTGGATGGAATAATAAATTAACTCAAAACTCTTTTCATTGCTTTTTTTTTGTTTTGTTTTGGGTACCAACATTAACACCAACCCTCCCGTTACCAAGTGATTTCATGTTATTTTTGTTTACAGTAAAACAATGTACCGTGATACAACAAAACAATACAAAGCAAAGTTACGTTGTGGGTAATGAAAAAAAAACGCAGGACCAATTTTGTTCGTCTTTAATGATCTTGTCGCCGTTGAAATGTTAAACCCAAATAAATACGCAAATTAAAATATTAAAAAAATGTGAGCGAGTCTTTCAGTACCTACTCGCCGGCGAAGTGTAAACATCTGACCGCGGTAACGAGCAAGTTCATGTTTTCTCATGTTGCAGATACACTTATAATTAGAGACCCGGAAAATTCGCGGGTTCAATGACCTCCAGGATGGACTCCAATATCCTCTACACACTCGGGCAAATGCCAACTGTTCATTGGCTGCTGACTTGTGAGTCGTCTCGACTGGGTGGCCTGTGATTCGACACTTCTATGAGTGAGGGTCTCTAATTGGCCCTCAGTCCTCCAGATTGACAGTGAACCAATGTCGGAAGCAGCACTATGGTATAATTATTTGAATTTTAGCATAACACGAAATGAACCCGCCAATTTTTCGGGTCTCTACTTATAATACAAAACTCGGACACGAAATTTAACGTTTTTTTTTTTTAATAATGCCGAGGATGTTGAAAATATACGCAATTTGTGTTTTCAACTACATTTCTTGACGCAAATCACACATAGTTTCCTAGCCCCCCGCTATAATTCGTTGACGGAGCAGCTACGTGTACGATTGAATAATTTGATAAGTAGACCAAAATTTTAAACTGTATAGCGAGAAAAAAAATACTTGAAGAAATACTAAACTCTGCTTTAGACCTGATTTTCGACAAGGCCTTTTATTAAAATACTGTCTAATTTTTTTTCGATTTAATTTAACAGTTATTACTATAAATTTTCCTATTGTCTTGGTTAACTGTTGTTCGCACCATCCGCCACAGAAGGCAGCACAGTGGTTACACATTTCCATTCCATGCGACTTCCGTTCCATTCACGAAATTTCTTCTACCAAAATGTCTTATACAGAGAGCTAGGATTTTACACCTCAATAAATAAACAACTCTCAACTACAGAACCAATTAATGTGGGGAGTGTCGTGGTTTCGAAGAATGATCGGTGTGACTCGACACGACATGACTATAAGCTGCATGGCGGTGCGACTTGCAACACGAACAAAACTGACAAGAGTAATCCACGAATTTGAAGTCTTGCTAGAACGCGAATTTTTGTTCGATTATAATCATCCCAGCATTTGATTAGTGACAGGGGGTGAAATTACACGGATACTACATGAAGACAATTTTTTGTGGAAGCCATAATTAAGACATTGATTGAAGTTTGGTGTCTGCATCGTGGAAACAGTTTTAAATTTCTGTGTTTCATGGAAGTAACTGTGCTTAAAGATGGAGATGGTAATTCGTTCTTATTGTCATCAGGCATGGTGACGCATCATATCCGCAGTGTTTTGGGTGTTGAAATATGGCGATACACTTTAGAAACTACAGCAAATGTAGGGACTCTTCAACTAATAATTCATCTCATATAAAAGAAGACAGCATTGTAATCTCAGGTAACTGAGTCTTCGTAGGAACTACGCCGTATTCCAACTTCGATTTCTGTTTTACGTTAAAAACTAAGTAAACATTAACGTGGAAGGAAAAAGGAAAGTTTTTTTCTGTAGACTCGCAAAGATTTTTTTAATGTGTTGTTAATATAATAAGATTATTAGCGTTGTTTCATGTTCGAAATAAGTGAACTCAACACACTACTAACATAACCGTAAATTTTTGAAGAGACCTGAACAAATTGTAACCAGCGGTTTTCTTTAATTTGAGGTGAAATTTTCTAACAGTTTAATGAGGTAGAAAGTCCTGACTTGTCAATTCCTACGTATAGCCCAGGAAACAAAGGTTTACTATAATAATAACGTTTACGGAATGCAATGTTGTGACTCTCTCAAGAAGCTATTATTTAGGACCTTACTGCATGTTTTCGGTGTGACCCACAATGTTTCCTGAGGCAATATTTTCACAAGTTACTAGAAAAAATTTGATATTACCCATGTACTAAATTTCATTTTGGAGCGAATTTTCCAGATATTAAAACATGTTGATTTAGTGGGAGCGAAAGTCTCCCCAGCGCTTGCGGCTGCAGCACTGTCGCTTGGGATACCCTAGCGACCCAGTCAGTTAAGCTAGCTTCTTGAAAAATATGTCACTTTAAATCTTAAGAAATATGTAACAACTTTTGTAGAAGTGACGTTTTACGTTGGACCCTTTATTTTTATGTGATTCGGATTTTCAGTTAGACGACTGAGATAAAATAACTCACTTTATCAATTAATATCTTAACTTTCACATTAAAATTCGGATTTTTTTAAATACATAAATGTATATAATTACTATTTCTAGATTATTTTTTGTAGAGTTTTGGAGAGTGTGCGTTAATAACTGCGTAGATGGGAAGTATTGTAATGGACTGATGCATGTCGTCGTCATACTAGGACTTGGTTGCACGTTTTCGGTATAAAGCGGTAAACTTTACAGTATGTTATTAAGCATAGTAGATTCTGCCACTTTGCAAAAAAATTAGGCATCTGGCTGGGAAAAATTGTCTCGAGGTTTTGTGGCTATTTTGGTGTTTGTTTCCTGGACTGTGTTTGTAAGTTGGTGAGAACGTGAGTATATTTCCTGTTGGTGAGGCGGGCCGAGACCCATCAGGCGAGGGGCCCTCTGTGGCTCGTCACGCCGCCGCACAGACAAATCTGTTTCCCGGGGAAAACGTGTCACCCGTCCCCTCTTCCCCCCCCCCACCCACAAACACACACAGTGGGGAGGGGGAGGGGGCCGCGTCTTGCCGCAGACCGCAACGAGCCTCCTCCGCCTGTCGCCTCCTGGTTCATGGAGACAGATGTTCCCCTCGGCGGACCCGGGGCCCGAGTCACACGAGGCTGCCTGCCGTCCCGACCGCTCTCGAGTGCCACGGAGGCATGCAGTCTACTGATTCGCCACTCGGATGGCAAAACTAGCCGCAGTTGCATGAAGGATAATTAATGAATGTGTAAATAAAATGCAAATTTTCTTTCGTTCAAAAACCTTAAATCTTCGAAAGTTCGTCACCGAATGCTTTGAAATTTCGATACAACGTTGCATTCGAATACGCGCGTGTTTTGTGTACCTATGTAACATCTGTTACAGGTAAAAAGATAGATACCTACAAATATATAAGTTACAAGTAAAAACATAAATTTTTAATATTTTCATTGCTATAGAGTGAAATACATAGAGAGATAGAGAGAGGTACATACCTATATGTGTAGATACCTTGATCTTTGACCTTCAGAATTTACCAAAAATGACCCAAAATTTGCTCGAAATACGCCAAAATTTTCAGTTTTTTGGAAAAATTTTCCACCAAAAAATCTCAATAAATTTGAAAAATAAATACGAAAAATTCCCGTTTTCCGGGGAAAATTTCCCGTTTTAGTCCTTAAAAATGCAAATGACTTCAAGATCCCAAAAGTGGCTTAAATTCCCCAGCGACAAGCCGCTCTATGCCGCTGAGGACATGACCTCGACAATTAGGATGCCATTTCAGCCATATTGAATTGTTGCATAACCATTGCAATTATCATTACGTCCACCATATTGAAAATCCGTAATGTTTATACTAGAAATTCAGGAAATAATTTCAAATTCATAAAAAAATGAAATAATAAGTTTTGAATAAAATATGATTTATAAACAGCGTTTCACATTTTGTTTAGATCACCATTTTGAATTCTAGAAATGTCGCACGTTTCGTTACGCCCGCCATCTTGGATGTGTATGACACCATCGTTACGCGTTTCGTTACGGCCCCCACCTTGGATTCTAGATCTTTGCACTTTGGTTTACTAAAGACAGAGACCAGCCAGATCCTTTGCCTACATAGTCTTTTTCTTCCCGATAGAGTTTCTCGATACTGTGTTTAACATACTAGTACTAGACTAAAGGGGTTTCCCCACTTTTGTTTGATGACCCAGCGCTCTTAACCGATAGGCCTTACCGCCCTGGGGCCCCCATGGGCATGGATGCGGATACGCCGCATACGCACCCGGGAAGGGCGTTAGAGCTTTGGCTATACATAGGGGCTGAGGCTACCCATCCCAGCTTGTGTCTGTGTTTAACAGACTGTTTCACATCATCGGAATTGTAAATGGGAGTATTAACTGTCTTGAATGCACACTTCTTCACTTTATCCTCAAACGGATATGGTTTACCATTTGCATAAGTCCAACCACAAGTTATATTTTAAAGGTCCGTATGTAGCTACTCCATCAGTAAGCTGATTGATAATGTTTTGCCTGATTTCGTCTAGAAAAATACAAATGTCTTTCGACTGACTAAACGTATTTAGATAATAGTAGTCTTTCAACATTCCAAAAATGTAGATTTCGCCAAGTGTAATCCGTTATCATTTACCTGTAATGCACCGAGCACAGTCTAAGTCTGAGATTCATGTACAGGCCTAATAAATTTCTGTTCATAAACATCTGTTTTTGTGCTTGTACGCATACGAGTTTCCAATCTAAAGCGAAGAGTCGAATTGTCTGCAGGTAGTTCAACAGTAGGCACACGGACTTCACCTTAGCAGTTTTTTGCATGTCGTCGCAAACTGTCAATACGTATAAACCAAACATGGCACTCATTGCAGCGAAACTTCGTACGAGAGGTATTCTTTACACATTTGCTCCTATCATGTCTTCGTGCATCATGGGAAAGTGCGAACGACATATCAAAGTAGCCGCAAGGATGTCTAGTTATTGAAGATAAACCTTCTCAAACCCGAACCAGATGATAATGGGGATGCAGTTGTACAAATTCTAGGTGTACTGTTAAGCGAATCAGTTAATCACTGTTGTAGTGAAACCTTTACTTCCTGCCGTGCAGCAGTACCTTTGCATTTATTAAAGTGTCTTTTCAACTTGTCATGCCTTACTAATTGCTTGCGACATTGGTTACAGCCATACATTTTGCAAGGAGGATTCTTAGCACATTCTCTCTTCTCGTGTCGTCGAGCATTACTGATGTTTGAGAAAATCTTGTCACAGTAACGGCATCGATGCTCGATAGTTGTTGAATTTTCAGCCATTGAAGTCTCCATCGAGGGCGAAACATCGTCCATCGTGGTTTCCTCTGCAGCCAGCAGTTCCACAAAGGTTACGTACAATGAACAAAACACTGACGTCTACAATTCTCCACACCTATATACTATGTTACTTACTCTCAAATATACGCCAGCTTTTTGTAATGAACATTTTAAAAACGCAGTGCTTAGGATTAGATTAACTTCTTACATCATTTCGTTACATGTCCAATTATTTTCCAATTAACCTTGTGGCTTTCAAACTAAGCTTGAGCCGAGTAAGGTGTCAATTTTAATTGCCGTTCGTTTTAAACAAACCCATTTTTAATAAAACATTAATTTTAGTGACTATTTTCCTCTTATGTATATTAATAACTTAGGTAGGATTTTGGCAGACATTCAACACGTTAATTTTTTCCCAGTTTACGGGTGGTGAAATTTTTGAAGGAAAAAATTCTTATGTGAAGGCGATGACTTCATCAGATCATAATTAAAGCGTAACGCTTTGAGGGCAACAAAAAAAAATGGAACGATTAGGATAGGGGCTCTTGATGGTGGAGAGGGTGAGGTCTATGAGAGATGGGGAACAATTGAATCTGTGTTCTCTTGCACACATGCGCACTTGCACAACTTGCATTCTCACGCATTTGCATGTCTGCGCACTCGCAAACTTGTACACTCGCACACTTGCTCATTCTCATACATGCACACTTTCTTATACATTGTTATAACTCTGTCTGCGAAGTTTCACTCCTAACCTGGCGTAGCGGCCATATACATACGCTTTTGTTTTTGTGAATATTTTTTATACTTGTTTTAGTGTGGCAGAATGTGAATGTTACTTTATAGATAGATAAAGGAAAGACAGCAGATATGCGAGTGTAACCACCTTTCCGTGCAGAGCTGCGACGAAAGGTTATTGTTAGGGACCGGAAAAATTCACGGGTTCAATGACCTCTACGATGAACTTTATAGGTCAAATGTCACCCTCTCATTGGCTGCTGTCTTGTGAAGGTGTCCCAAAGTAGCGGCCTGTGATTCGACAAGCTTCGGTTGAGAGTTTCTCACTGGCCTGGAGCAGTGGGGGATCCAGGATTTTGGTTTGGGAGGGGCTTGACCCAGCTGAGGCTAGGCTTTATCAAGGCAAACACTAAAACAATAGTGGACCCAGATGCTTTTGGGGGGGGCTTGAGTCCCTTAGCCCCCCTTCTGGATCCGCTACTGGCCTGGAGTCATCCGGGTGAGTTGTGAGCCAATAGCCGAGGCAGCACTGAGGTATAACTATATGAATTTTAGGCTGTCGTCAAATGAATCCGCGAATTTTTCCGGTCTCTGGTTATTGTTATTTGTTGGTTGCGTCGTTAGAGGAGGGCATAATACTGGGGTATTAACGCAACGCGGATCGACCGTAGCAGCAGCAGCTGTGGGCCCATCTGACCACAGAGTGGCGTGACCGCATCGTGTGCCACGTGTCTGCGGCGAGGCGGCAACGCGCGTCACCCGACACCTCCCGCTCGCCCCTGATGGATAGGCCGCGCCTGCTGCACGCCGGCGCGCCGGGTGGCCGCTAGGAGACCTGGCAGGGGTCGCGTGAGACCCTGGTCCGGTCCGCCTGCGATGGTGCGATAAGTTCACTCGGTTCATCTCGGAGAGGAGCTCACGTGGAGAGGGCTCCAGACCACACACTTTTCGTCCTGAGGCACCACCATATGTACACATATCTGTGTTATCTTGATCTTCCGTGACTGAATTTTGATTCCTTGAGCAATATTAGGGCACCGTGCTGTATACATAACGGACCCCTGTTATATCTACTTATATAAAGTTCAAAGTTTAGTTAGTAAATTATATGAATGGCTCGGATCCAGGTTTTAAATTTGTTTTTTGTGTTTTTTAATGTTAATATTTATTAGAAATATTTTATATACTGTTTAAGTTTACCATTAAATTATTTTTTTTTGCATGACTCCAACACGAATTAAGCATTTGTCGGCATGATTAGCTTTGTAATTAGTTTGTAACCACTACGCTATAAGCTCTTGCACATTAATAACTTATCTTGAGGTCTTAATAGTTGTAAATTGATTACGTATTCTATTTTTACACAAGGACGTTCATCCATTCGACTGATTAAAGTGTCGGGGTCCGCCATATCGTTTTACGACGTTTGAACTTGACCTCGGTTGACCTTTCCTCCGTCCGCCATCTTTGATTCTGGAACATTTTGCAATCTTGGATTACATGACCGCCATCTTGTTCTTGTCTACTGGAGGCCACCGTCTACTACCGCAGAGATCCTCGATGGCCGTGAACACCGAGGCGTAGCCATCTAGAGGCGAGGTCGTGTGTTCGATCCCAACACCCGGCGTGACTTGTGTCGGCGGGCGAATGTTTCAACGCCCTCATCAGACTCGGAGGTCAGGTTGCCTTGAGCCTCCATGACATGTTTACTTTTACCTTCATTACTGTCACTTCTTAAATCTATGGCTTCGAGGGTCGATTGTTAATTCCAACTCTCTTGCTTGACGTACAATTAACTTTATTTATTCATTATATAGTCTTTGCCATAGATGCCATATAACGTCTCAAATTTTACAGTTGCAAAGCAACTGTAAAACACACCGATCGAGTTATTTGCAATACCGATACGAGTGGCATACTGCTTGCTACCGGGCTGCCCCGATGCGTGGCGTAGTAGGCACGTAATAATTTAATACTATACTAATGTAAATACGAATGCCTGCTCTTCAATTCCCTGAAATTTTAATACCGAGTTTAATAACGAGTGTTGCGAAGTCGCGCCGGCCGTGAGAGCTTGGAACCGCCACAGTAAGATCGACTAGCCCCAAGGACCAAAACATTTCGCATTGGGTTCTTCAGTGTTGTGTAAATCGTATTTTTATCTGGGTGCGAGAGTTAAAAAAAAAAAAAAAAAAAAAAACTTATTTCATGACTTAATCGATTTAAATCTTATCTTTGATATTAACACTAGGAATATGTTTCAAAACGTTTGTGTTAACTATCGTTTATAGATTATTTTAATAAGTTTATGGATAATCCACTTTAAAAACTGCATAAATGGGAAGCATTTTAATGAACTGCTGTTAAGTCGCTGTCATCTAGGACTTAACTGCACGTTTTCGGTGATACTCACAAGGTATACAGCGGTAAACTTTAGGTATGTTGCTAAGCATAGTCTACTCCACCACTGGGCAAAAATTCAGCTTTGGACAGATTTCTCACAGGTTTGTGCCTTTTTATGTTTTCGTTTCCTAGATATCACCGGCGAGTAGATACTGAAAAACTAGCTCGAATTTTATTCTTTGTTCCTATTTCACGTCGGTGCAGGAAGTCGTAGATCCCAGGAGGGGCGGGTGGATGCGCTCGGCGAGGGGAGGGGGGTGGGAGGACACGGAAGGATGGCGGAACAAATGAGAGGATCGGGGCGAACACAGCTGATGGCAGCGCTCCGCTGCTCGCTGATAAGCCCGCGGCTGCGGTCGTCCGCAGGGCTGCCAACCCCCGGCCCCAGGCTTCCGGGAGACTAAATACCCACACGTGGCCTCGCGCAGTCGCTGCGGCGCAGCTGGCGCTCGGCGGAAACAAAAACATCGCGGCGAGTTGGTCGCACTTGCCTCTCTCTATCTTTCTCACGTCCTCCTTCGCGCCCCTCCCTCTCCACTGCCTCGTGTGTCCCACGAACGACTGCACGTTTCTGACAGGTAACTTGTCAAAGTTATAGGTTGACAGCTGGATGTTCTTCCATCATTTCTGGGGAAAATACTGGGAAATGGTTGGCTAGCCTAACTATTTTTTTAAGTGACACTTCTTTGTGCGTTATGGGAGTAGAATTTCAAGGCCGAATCTGATGCAACGTTTTCGTGAAACACTGTCTTTTTTTTTTCCTAACCTAAATAAAACTAAGTTTATTTGGAAGGGGTCTGGTTTAGGGGAGGAACCTAAGTGTGTCGCAGGCCGAAGCCTACACGCCTAGTCATGTAGGGATTAGCCATGCAGGGTGAGGGTCGCATGCATCGTGTGTAAAGAAAAAATTGGCCATCCAAGGCAGCGATTGATGCCACGACTAACTCTCCTCACTCATAATTCTAGGCTAAACTACTAGTTAATTTAGGCCCAGGTAAAACCTGCATATACACAGGGAAAACCCTGGGCACAGACATGCTGGGAGCAAGTTTGCATGCATTAAGTGTAGGAGAATACAGGAGACAGTGGATGGTCTTGATGAAGAGTTGGACAGAGTAGAAAGAGTCTACCATGCGTAGGTTTGGGCACTTGGACTCGTGGTCCGCTTTGCTTTTTATCCAGGACTGGATTTTGAAGCCAGGGACGCGAACGCCCCTGGCGTGAGAGGCCAGACGGCCACACCGGGCCAGCCGCTCAGCTACCAGACAGCACCTAAAATTAAAGAGGAAAAGATTAATACAACTTACAAACTAAACATACATAAGAAAAACATGGTAAACTATGTGTACGTTATTGCAGGGGCAGGGCGTATATGACTTAAAACATATTCTTAAGATAATAAGTTAATTATATATATTTGTTTACTATTTATATATATATGCTCCCTAGGGAATAGTAGATTATACTATAGTTTGCTTAATTCTTAATGCTATATCGCCTTATAGAGAAACTGTCAGCGTATTAAAATTGCGGGGAACTGAAGAGTAGGCGTTCTTATTTACATTAGTATAGTAAATGATTACGATCGTGCCACGCAATGGCGCCCCCCCCCCCCCCCCCGATAGCAAGCAGCGTGCCAATAACTCGATCGGTGTGTATATGCACTGAATTCCCGAGCAAGCACCCTATTGCATGACACGACTTCCGCCATTGATTAGAGTGATGCGTCGCGTCGCACCACGTGTCACAAGAAAATGGTGTTCTTTCAAGTGCGTATTATTTTAATTACTTGTGTAAATCAGTATTGTTAAAAAGTGTTATGTGAGTATTGTTTTAACTGTGTAACTAATTATTTTGCTTATATAATGCTTTTCACGCTTTTTTGACAGGGTAATTAATTGTCACGAATTATTATTTGTTTTTCTAAATCACACACCATATTATAATTATGAACCCACGAGCAAGTAAATATGTTAAGTCCAATGAAGAACATGCTAGTTACAAAAAGCTACCGACATGTTACTCATTTTTTTCATTCATTCGACGGCAGGATATTATAAATGCCTATGAATGCATTGCAGTACGTCTATGTGGCCTATTGGCAGAATCTGTTGCACTATAACTCAATGATAAGATGATATTTGTAGAACAACGAAATCAGTCTATTAGAATATTCGCCCACGTCTAACCTATACATAATGCAAAATTAAATTAAAAACTAATGTATCAAACCTAGCTTTGATATTTACTACATAAATGTTCTTCATGGTGAGTGCATTTCAACAGTGAATAATATTTTTTGTTAATTAATCAATATTGATTGATCAATAATTATTGATATTATGAGCTGTTATTTTGAAGTGTTTAATAATTTTGTTAACTCATATTTAAATATTTATTTCTATTTAATGAAATATCTAATACATAAAATAAAGTTAGATTTCTTAAATCCTTGAAAAAGAAATGAAAGCCAAAAAAACCTGCACTGTGTTATCTTCTTATTAAATTTTATAAATGGTTTTGCTGATTAATACTAAGTAATATTATAAAAGTGGTTGAGAATTAAATTTATCGAAGTTTATTTTTCATACCGTGTATAAATTATAGTTAGAATGTTTTCATGCTAGAGTTGGAGTCCTGAAAAACTTAATATAATATTTTATAGAATGTAAATGTCAGCAGTGAGAAGTATTTATTTATTTTTGATTAACCATTATTGACTGATCAATAATTATTGATATCCTGAGCAGTTATTTTGAAATTAGTAGGTAATATTATTTTAGTTCATGTTTATTTAGAAAAACAAAATTCTCTCTTTTTCTGTCTCTGCCGTTTTACCCCTTACGATATAAGTACTTAGGAGTCGAGGTTTAAATTGCCAAAGAAGTTTCACTACTATCACATGTACTGAGTTACACGCGCTTTTTCATTTTAAGAACTGGAGTTTATTTGTTGATTTTTTTGTTGTGTAACCACAGCCCTACATAAATCAAAAAAATTGATCTCAATCATTGGAGAGACTGTATGTACATATGATGAATTTATAATGGAATTTCTGTCTGTTATTTTCACATTTTTCACATATATTTCAAGATAGCGGCTAATGATCGAAACAAAGTAGAAATTCCATGCCTTTAAGAAAAAAACATTCTGGGTCCTTTTGCAATGTTTGATACCTATAAACCGGAAAAATAATTCGATGTTTCATTTCGCGATAGGCCAAAATTAAAACATTGTCTTTCAGCTGTTTCTCCGATCCGCCCACATTTAATGCGGACGACACTAAGACAATTTAAAACAAATAAGCAACCAGCAAACCAATTGTGATATATCTCAGATAAGCAGCAATTTTTAATAATGTTCTTAAAACATATTTTAACATCAAAAAACTGCACACGTCCTCACACAAAGTCATCTGAAAGATTTATAGTACCTATTTTGTCTTTTTGAACGTTTTAGTAAATTTTAGATTGCTGATAAGTAGGGCCATGCAGATTTCGCGAAAAGATTCCGAGATTAGTTATAAGTTAAAACACTTTAGCATCGCCTGTGTTTCGTGATTGGGTTAATTTCTTTCAGGCGCATGTTGATTGTTACAACACCAATCACAGTAATTCAGTGCGGAAGCAAACGCATCCTGAGTGGCTCGGTCAAAAAAAGAAACGACTTCTCTCGCAGACGACCGCCAATCACAAGGAAGAAACCTCTGGTGCGAGTATACCTTGTTGCAATCTAATAGGCGCTCAGATTTATTCGCGAAAATTGCCTGCCCCTACTGATAAGCTATGATAATGATGCTACGAAATCGAGAAGGAAATTGGACATGCCCAGTGAATGATACGAGACAATTTCAAGCATCGGCCAAGATTTATATCGGAGAACCACGGAAAAAAAGAATTTAGGAATAGTGAGACTGGAATTCGAACCAGTGTCCTTCCGAATGCGAGTCGATTGTGCCACTATTCAGCTAAAAGCTAATTTTGAAAAAGGACCGACCACAATAGCCTCCTAGCCCTTGGTCATGCGGTTTCGATTCCGGATGCGCGAAAATGTGGCGGACATTTTCAGAGGTAGATGGTATTTAACGAGGCAAAACCATCCCCCCTTCTTTCTATGTGCGTTCCGACGGTGCTAACACGTTCCCCTTCAGGTGACGATACACCAGCTGTCTGCGGGTGAAAGTGCATATAGGTACTTGGTTCGTGCTTAAATTTATTATATTTATTTATTAAAGACATATTGTGAAGTTAATTAAGACCTTTAGCCTTCTCTTACAACTACAAAAAAAATTCACGAAAAAATAACTTAACATACCTAACTTAATAACTTAAAACCAAACTTAAAACGTAACTAAACGCGTAAAGAACACAAACTATCATTGGTAATAAACATAAAAAAAGTTACAAGTGAACTACAACAAAGTTATAGAAAGGTAGATATAAACTTTACACTTATGTGTATTTCGCAACCTGACGTTTAAATTTCGAGGGTTCGGTATCCTTCCGCCACGCGCCAAAACAGCGTAGTTACGAGCCTAGTGACTGGTGTGCATGCGCCGAGCAGGGCTCAACTGCTACATTGTAGTTGGAAATGTGAAAATGTTGCCATAGTCTGTCATGTAACATGTATCAAATGTGACAGTTTTCAAAAGCAGTACCAATGGTATGCGTATCATTATGCCACTGTGGTTCTGTCAGCAGTGTTTGTAAACTACGTCATGTGGTTTTCAGTGTTCGAAAAAAAAAATCACCATGCATTGCTTTGTATGTATAGTTGGGAGCACTGGTACTGCTTTTGAGAGGTGTGATTTTTGAGACAAGTTATCTGACCCAGAATATACCAAGAAAAATTATAGTCTAACATGCATAAATTTAAATAAGCCGATTTTAGCAGCCAAAAATAAAAATGAAACTTATAATAGGACTTACGTCGAGGAAATACATTTATTGGTATGCTGCCATCCTAACAGTTTGTATTCTAGACTGTGATTAAATTCTTTCATTCCCAGTTTACGGGTAGTGATAATTTTTTTTTGAACCGTTGATTGTTGATTTCAAAAGTGTTCTAATAGGCCTGAAGGACCATAGTGCAAAGGAATCATCACTGGAAAAAAAAACTTTCCCGAGTTGATCTTGCAGTAAATGTTTGTGTAACAGTCTATACACATCCTAGACGTCCAGAACGTCAGTTACGATTAGGCGAGCCCTCCTCCGAGGAGCAACTAACGAGCCAGCCAGTGGATACCTGCCTTCAGGTTGACAACCACCAAGACCTCCCCTCCACATTTTAAATCCCCTTCAAACCACACATGACATGGCAGAACCTAAGTAACATCGTCCCAAACTTTAACACCTTGTTACAGTCTGATATTTATTAACAGGCACTAGCATGTATCCGCCAGGAAGAAATCAGAGATTTTATCACGCGAGCAACTATTAACTGTTCAGATAACCATACACCAGTTCAAGAACGTTGACTTCAGCAAACGTCCATGTCCTATCGTGACATGAGATTAAATACGGAATGTGTACTTCAAGGCGCTGCTAAACAATTTGATTATGTTAAATTTTTGGGAACTTATCACGACCCTTAATACGCAGTATCACACTCCATGTTGATTTTTTCTTTGTTTTTTTCGTTATAATTTTTTAAGGACTATTTTTAAAATTTTAACTCGAGCCCTCTTGTTCTGCCATAAATATTTTCAACCTATATTTAATTAATTTAATATCACGGGTGAAAGAAGATGCGCAAGTGACGATAATTACGAAGACTTGCGCGTCTTTCTACACCTATGGTATTACACTAAGTGGATATTTGTTGAAAATGCTTCTGCCAGAACAACAAATGCAAGGAAGGCTCAGAGATAAAATTTAATAAATAGCCCTTAAAATAAAGTATTGATGTAACACTTGAAAAAAATCTACATTTTGTGTGAGACAGAGCCTAAATATTTACAGTGCCAATTTACAAAATTTTCTGTAAGCGTTTTCAACCGTGACACGTGAACCGCTTATTGAGTATGGTCATGTTGTACAGAGAAAAAAATATATCCCTTTTTGTCTCTCGAGTGTAGGAACTGAACCTGGTTCGAGTCAGAGAGAGGGCGATGTTGCAACTTGCATAAGCGACCACCGACCAATAAGTTTTCGTTTTCTTCTCGAGTGACCAGGTAATGTCAGGGTCTCTTAACCATGGCGTGTTTGAGAGCCTTAGTGGCAACACCAATCTGCTCAATTGGGAGATCCACATATTACTTACAACAATCGGAATTCAGAATTCTAGAAATAAAAATATCGCGAATTGCCATGACGATCATAACTTAGAAACATATCGTCGAAACCATCACAAACTAGGAAACACAATTTAGAAGGTACCATAGCTTAGAAACACACAACTGAAAACCATGACAAGCTAGAACCACAAATCTTAGAACTGGTATATACTATATAATACTATTTTGTGTGTCTCTAAGTTGTGTGTTTCTCGAAAAAAAAAAAAAAACTTCTCCTCTCAGTCTTCACGTTATAGCTGAGCATGTGGCGCGGCACAGAAATAGTGTGGTCGGTTCACGCGCAAGGTAGGTGTGGGGGGGGGGGGGGGGAAGGAGGGGAGGAGCTCCCTGGATCGAGTCTGTGGGTGGCCTGGAGGAGCCATTCTTCTATTGACACTCCCCCTCCCCTCGACGTCTTCTCCAGGAAACCCCGGCTACACGCATTCCGACGCAAGGGCAGGTGTCGCTAGACGAGCCGCGGGGTCTCCGCTCCTCTGCCGAGACCCTCTGCTTGTCGCTGTCGGAGCAACTCCTTCCTGGTCTCGAGTCCCGGGGAACGATCCCACAGTTTCAAATGCCTATTCCTTGAAACTGATACAACGTGTATCGGAATCATCAACACTGTCGGGTCAGCGACTGTTCCTATTTGGAAGTATGGCAACGATGTTTTTAGTATATTGACTTCACTGGTTGGAAGCCCAATCAACAATGAGGAAAAAAGCATTTATTTCGTAAGTTTGTTAATTTGACTCGTTCGTTCTCTTTGTCTCAATTCTCTTGTTGGTGGACGTAGAAGTTATGTGTGTAAATATATATAAGTAAGATTTAAAAATTAGTTTTTTTTACATTTATGAGGGGTGGGGGGGAATGTTGTTTTAGGTAGTAAATATATTTCTAAGGAATTAAGTAAAGAATGTGGAAAAAATCTGCGGCATTGAAAATTCAAAAGAGGGGCTGATAAAAAAAAATATCCTCAAGTGGCATTTTTCAGCTAATGTTACTTTATTTATTATCACGTAACCAAACTTTCACGCCGTTTTACGCTGTTTTAAACGTAGATAACCTAACCTGAAATACTGTTCATAAGGTTTTAAAGTATTTGGGGACCACAATGGAGCATCCATGTTTAACAAATCGAAGTTCCAAAAAAAAAACAACAAGCTCCCAACTCTCTAGAGTAATTGAGAATCCGCCAGCAATTGAGGTAGCGGAAAATTTCCGACAGTTTGCGGCGTCTTTCCGATACCTAATTCCACTAGTAAGTGTTCAAGAATAGGGTTTAGAAATTCTCTGTCGGACTGAAGTCATTCCTCTAGAGCAGTGGTTCCCAAACTTTTTCAGCTGGCGACCCACCTTTCCTTATAGGAATACCGCCACGGTCTATCGGTCCATGGTGGAGTAAAAAAACCTTATTTGTATCGTATCCCTTCCTTATGTATATATAATTTACCATCAAATATTGTAAATATATACATATATATATGCCTTTTTAAGATACCGATTGATTATTGATAAACAATTTATGTTCTGATTTGAAAATGGTTGACAAAATATAAGCACTTTATAGCAAAACAGTTATTTATTTAACAATAGATATGTGTTTGCACACAATTCTATTTGTTTCGATTTTTCTTATCTTTTCTGATGGTTTATTCGATGGTTTCTGGTAGTTTTAGGATCGAGTCGCGACCCACCGTTTGGGAACCGCTGCTCTAGAGGAATTATTCCGAGAGCGCCAAGAACAGAGCGACCGAGCTCTTCCCTCGCCACACGCCCGCTTATACTCTGTACAGTTTTTGTAAAAGGGACAGAAATATTCATGTAAAATTACAGATATTTGTAAATTGGTACGTTTACACGAAAACAACAAACTGTATCACTACAAAATAATGTTCGCAGTAACACTGGGTTCGGATTCTTACCCGGGAATTTATGCTTTGTGTTGCCCCAACACCTCCAATAGTTAGTTATTTACATAACGTTCCCTGAATATCTTTCTATTATTAAATGCGCACATTAATAAGCATGACACAACAAAATAAAGTCAAATTGTTGAATATTCGGTTATACATCCCATGGTTTGAAAATATATTTTTAATGAAACATCAATTAAAATCTAAAATTATGAGGACGTCTTTGTATATTATCTCGAAAAAAGTATTTCGTATGTGTAAAATAACCATAGCCATGTGTTGTACAAAGTAACTATAGGTATCTCTCTTGTAGTATTACAAACTATTTCTGGGCAGCTGATTCCAAAGGAATTTTTTTTTTTTTTTTTGTAAAAGTACAGATATTTTTCTTCTGAGTAGGCCCGGGAGTGAGAATAGCCATGAAGGCGTTTGCCACGCACAGGGCTGACACGTGGTCTTCTCGTATTGCGCGCAGCTGCGCGACTTTCAAGCTGTGACCCCATGATTGTAAGGCTCGCGATCGACGATTTCAAAGCGAATTCCAATTCCATCTACTTTAGGTAGACGACTGTACAAACAGTGGCATGTGTCAAGAAAGTGTACGTCTTGTAATTTCTGGAGATATAAATACAGAATCCTTTTCTTATGTATTATTTTTAAACATCTTAGCCCTCGGAATACGGCATTTGGTAGGAGTAATTTTTTGAAGAACGGTTCGCAAGCACATAATTATCAGAAACCTCGAAAAGATGGCGGACTGGCGTAATTCATTGGTTTGTATATGTATGTATATATATGGACGGAATACCGAAACTCGGGATATGAGTCGGGAAAGTGAAAATTTCCAAACTTCGGGAAAATATTTTTCTCCTCGGGGTAATACCGCGGGAAATACAATTTTTTTAATAATAAAAATCTCCGGAAAACTAACACTGTCACCATCTACTTCACGTAACAAACAGCAACTTTGCATTTATGTACCTATTGGACAAACAAAGCACAAATAAATCACAAAAATACACATAAGACTTATCTGTGAAACGTAAATTCAACACTCGTTCCTAAACGCTGTTAAAAAAATTAATCCCCGATTAAATAAAGTATTCAATATTATCAAACATATTTTTAATTTATTTATTTTTAGTTTTGACGAACGTAAACATTTTTACCGTATTTTTAGGTTATGTTTGACAACAGAGACAATATTATACGAGAAGCCTAAGATGTAGGTACATCAAGTTCTGTCCCTGCCCGAACACGCCCGAATATTCACCTTCGGCCAACCTTGGGATTTGTTTTATTTTTGCGCAGGAAAAATTACTTCAAATATTAAAAGTGGTCGGTTAGGTTAGCTACATTAAAACACTTTAAAGCACTATGGACGGTTAGTTAGGTTAGTATAGCTACATTAAAATAAGCAGAGAAATATAAATTAATATAAATAAACCCGAGGTTTGCCGAAGGTGAATATTCGGGCGTGTTCGGGCAGGGACAGAACTTGATGTACCTACACCTTAGGCTTCCCAATATATACAACAAACTTCAATAGCGAAACAATTATCAAGATTGCCAAACGCGTGACATTCGAAACGATACAAACACAGTTTTTAATAAAGAAACCAAAATAGTCAACTTGGTTTCAAATATTTTATGTTCAATTTTCAAGATTTTACAGTTGGTCATCATGTATGATCAAAAGTAAATTACGGAAATAAGAGTGTTATTCAAAAGTGGACAAAATAATGTATACGGTAAATTTTAAGAAATAAAATTATAACTAAATCATAACTGTTCCGAAACTACCCGAAGCGCATAAAATGCATCGACTTTGAGTAAAATGGTAGGAAATAAATAAAAAATTTGTCCAACCTAACCTGGGTTGGGTTGTATTGGGTTAGCTATATTTTTAAAAATGAATACACTTTGTATATTTATCATGTTTGGCATTATTTTAAAGAACCCTGTGTTAAATTTCGTGTCTGAGTTCGTCTTACAAGTATATTTGCATCATGAACAACACGAGAACACATGAATTTGCTCGTTACCGAGGTTACATGTTTACATCTCTGATGAGTAATGAAAGACTAGCTCAATTTATTTGAACAGAAATAAGGGTATGGTTATCACACCTTTTTTTACTATCAATGTTTGAAATGAAAAAAATAACTAACTGCCTTTTGTGCGTTTTACAGTTAGGTTCAAAACTTGTGTTTGGAAAATAAAATAAAGTGCGGTTGATCGTACTATCGTGCCAAAACGGGAATGTACTTAAAATAAATTTCAACTATGTTTCAATTTGATAAAAGTAGTTAAATTTACAGCGTTTGTCAGCTATTTTATAGCATAAATAGCTCCCTACAGATATAGTTCGAGTTCTCTTCTCAGACTTGTGATTTTGTTTTAACAAGTGACAAAGCATGAGATTTAGTTATCAAGTATCATTGTCTGCGTGAGTGAGTAGTTAATGCGCATGACTGAAAATAAATATATTTAAGTGATATATACCTTTGTAAGAGACGGTAGTTTTTGAGACTGAATCCAAAGCTTTCAGTTGTCCGTCCGTTTGTGGGCAGTTGTTTCGTCCTTGCTGTCATCTCTCTGCGAAGCTATTTAATATTTGATTGCGACAATAAGAGTTCTTATTCCTTATACATTTTGTAAGTTTATAAATTTATATCTAAACACCACTAAATCTTGTCGAAGTTTATCATAGAGTTATGACAATTGGATGGCAAATCCACATAGTTGTGAAACAAGTGTTGGTGCTGAAGCAATTTTTTGGGCAGGCATATGAAAGCTTATTAGAATGCAATGAGAATGAGATATGCCTGCACCAACGGTTTATTATTTTCAATTGGTGGCCTTCTGTAGTAGAAGCCATTAGCGACCTTATTTATTTAATGGGCATTCAGGATTAGTTTGCTACCGCACAATATTGCTGTTATTGGTGTGTGGACAGTAGACAGGATCCAGAAATACATTCAACCAATCACTAAACACAGTGTGATCTTTTCGCGAAAAATTAATGCCCCCAAGCTATCCGTGATAGCTATCCTTCCTAAGGCCAGATGACGTCACCATCAGCGATTCCGAAGTTATAGCCGCGAAACCACCAACTTTGATACGTGTTCTCCTCTCCTGCCACAGCCTTTCTTCCGTCCGCAGATACTCCGGCAAAGAAAACTTATTCCCTAACAACCACCGTCCGACCACAACGTTTTTTTATATATACGTTTACCCCATTAAGTCCTTTCCCTTGGCTTCAAGTTTCCTTTGAAGACTTCTGTTGTTACAAGGATGTTTTCTTAACCTACATTTTTTCCCCCTCCAGCGGAATATTTTTAATGGAAAGTTCTTCCTGGTCTAAAGACCGTCCTTTATATATATATATATAAAGTGAAAGTGTGTTTATATATATATATATATATATATATATATATATATAAACACACTTTCAGGAGAGTTCTTCCGCGAAATTTCTTTGTCGAGGCAGGAATTTCTTCGCAAAACATACCAAAGTGGGTTTCCGGCTGAATTCCTTATTGAATCGGGCAAAATATTTAGCTTAATTTCATTGAAATTATCGTTGCAAAAATACACACTCAAAACTATTTTATTTAAACATTTACTGCCTTGAAAAAGATTAAACTGTATTTGAGTTGATAATATATATATAAATTTTACAGGGGTATTTTTTTTTAATATAACTGGGATTGTGGTTACGTTTTTGATACGGACTTTATAGGCAAGTTTGTAAGCAAATGCAGACGTATACGGTAGTAAAATATCTTACTTCTTACCGTTCGTTCACGCTTCTCTTTGTAATTTTATACACAACCTTATACAATGTTTATTTTTTTTAACGCTACTCTTGCTTCCTCCCTATCAGTGGTGAGAACTGAATAAGGCCGATATGTATGTACAAACGGGAGTTACGAGTAGCATTAGCTATCATTGCAATTTTAATTTCTCTGTTATATTTTTTTTTCATTGCCAGGGTCGCTAGTAGTGTGGTAAAATTGTTTTATTCTGAAGTATGTTTAATAGATGAACGTATTACCTATCTATTACCAAGCAGTATATGCTGTTTGTTACACTGTAACGCGTGTGATAAGTATATTGCGAGTAGTAAGTCAACTCGCGTAGTACAGTAGAGACCTTAGAACCAGCCAGGTTGGTCGAGTAGCGTGAGGGGATATTTCTGGAAAGCTGTACGATACGTATTAGGCGGTGTTACGAGTTTTGATCTGACCCGTATGTGAATTCATTCAAACCTCGCTTTTTCTGGTTTTTATTTAAATCCGCCCACCCTAAATTCAGATGCATTTAAGGTTTAATTATTCTTAGTAAAATTTTGCATACTAAGCTTAAATTGTATGTGGCCAGTGAACAGTTTAACTCCAGCCAGATTTGCAAATAGATTTGTAAATAATTTAGTCTTCTCAAAAAAAAATTCAAACACTAAAATACAGTGGCATACCAAAAGGATTAAAACTTAACGAAAACATCCCATTAGATTTCTACGTACGCGGGCAAATGTTACCTGGTCATTATTTACTGACTTGTGAGAGCTATCAACTAGGATGACCGTTAGTCGATACTTATTTTTGAGGGTTTTTCATAAGCTCAGAGTCCTTCTGATAAACTAGCTTGAACTCAAGCTTATTGCGAATTGAATCTGTAAATCTTCTGGTGTTTATTCTTGGGTGCTCTTTAGAATGATTTAAATTCCAATATCCTACAGTTCACAGGGATGGAAGCGACAACCACAACCCTAACAGTTCAGAAGTTAACCGAAGTAAAAGGTTAGATTAGGTTCGTCCAGTTTAATAACAGTTCTTAAGGCGATTGGTGCATGGAAAATATTACGACAAAACTAATTTAACTGTACATATTTATTTTTTATGCTTCTTTTTAAGACATAATATACCTAGGATATTTTTAATAAACTTTTTTTTACTGAGTTATGTCATTTTAAATGCATTTATTTTTATTCCAAGCCAGAATTATTTAGAAAACACATAATTATGTTAAACTTAAGTATAGTTCAAAAAACGAGTGTACGAATAGGTTTCTGCACATATAAAAGTAAGAAGAAAAAATTTTCATCGTCAAAATTACAGTTTAATATTGACAATTTCCATTGATCACTGCTGGACTACTTCAGGAGCGATTTAAATAATAAATTTAAATGAAAATGAAAACATAATTGGCAGAACACTATTGAGTTATGTATATATTTTCATATCCTTTTGTTTTTGATACGATCCGACTCAAAACATGCCCTCTGGAGTGACAGTTCTAGTGCTGCGTGTAAAACTCTCGCCGCCGGGAAGAATGTCCCCGCGACGTGGCGCTGAGGGCGGCGCTTGTCGCAACCAGGTAGTCCGGCGGAGCTCCGGCCGGCGGGACCAAGGAGCATGTAAGAAGATCTGGAGTGGACATGTGTAGGGCGAGAGCGAAGCCAGCCGGTTGCGAAGAAGGGTTGAAAAGAAAGAGGAAGAGAGCGTATTTCTACTGCAAACAAAGCCCCAGCCCACTTGCCCTTGAGGTTTGTGTCGCTGGTGTGCGGCTACAATGGTGATTTCCTGTAGCGCATATGGCTGTACAAATCGATGGAATTCCAAGCCGGATGGCGTTGCTTTTCACATGTATTAATGATTTTTTTTTTCATTTGTTAACTAAATTAATTCCCAAAACTTTTGAAGCATCAGAAAAAAGTGGCAAATGTTTTAAACAGAAGTAACTAATCTTCGAACTTTTCGAAAAACCTAAGAAAACTATTTAACAAAGGGAAGTTGTTTCAGTTGTAAGTATAATTCTTTACTGTTTTCATAGATTTCCAAAACGTGACGATCAACGACAGATCTGGGAAAAAGCGACAAAGCGGAAAAATTGGACTGCGTCTCCGAACCATGCATTGTGTACAGTGCATTTTGAAGACAAACGGGTCGAAAATCGAACTCGATTAAAGGATGATATGGTGTTCGGTATATTAAGGTTTCCCTCAAAGGAACGGTTTCACAATGCTTTTAAGATATTAGTTACATCCCAACATAAGTTTAAAACATTTCTCTTAAGAGTGTGCTTCGTAGCATTAAAAGACGTGCCTTAATTATTTTGCAAATTTATCATTGTTATGGTGACGATGTCTGGGGTTTTCGTATTTTTTTTTTAGAAATATAGTACAGAGCAACTACGTTAAGAACTGTTATTTTATTCACACAGAGAAAAGAAATACAAAATGCTAAAATTTGGCGTCTGTCTTTTTATATCCTATATAGGCTTGTTATTATATGTGTGTTGTAACATGTATAAAAATGTTAAATATATTCAACAATATTTGGTAATTATATATATTTAAAAACTTTTATGTACGCTACTTGAAACTACGTGAAAGGTTTTCAGTCTATAAAGGCCTATTCTATGATTTTAAAATTTTTTAATTCTTATGCAAACAATTAAAAAAATTGAAAGTTTCTTACATTGTCAGTATATGCATAGCATTACAGTTATTACAAACAATTCTCTACCAGTGTTTAGCTAAGGTTTGCATGTTACGTTGGTTGAGTAAGTAGACTGGAACATGAACATGATATTGAAAAGACTTCTAACTTCTACTAATACACGTATATTACAAGAGATTTGTAATATATTAAATGAAGTAAGTAAGAATTCGTTTTTTTATAAACGTTGTGTATGAAATTATAAAATTTGAGAAGTATAATAGCAAAAAGAAGTGCGTTACGAAGACATATGTCGGTAGTGTTACCCACTGAAACATTATTCCCACTTCAACTCTCTGTAAAAATAAAAGTATGGGGTTGAATGCGTCAAGAGTGGTATATAAATAAAATTTGAAGCTTCTTCCTAATTTCATACGCAGGTGTCCCCCACCTATAGTTGCAAACAAAAATTTTCCCTCGATGTTGAAATTTACTCTGCGTATTCACAAAAAAATTTGGCAGTAAATAGGTATTTAATTTTTAAAAATGAAAGTATTCATGTTTCGAAAAAAAGATTAAATCGGTGTGGGGAAGAATGTTTACAGATAATCCAGTAAAAGTTTCAGTTTGATTGTTTTGATAGTTTCGGAGCTGTTGCGAGTTTAGTTTGGAAGATTTTTCGGCCGCGCGAGACAAGTTTGGCTCGTTTTCGTTTTCTTCCAGCGTAGGAAGCAGGGAACAAACGCCGATACCCGGCTTCACCTCGCATCCTTTGCTGGCCTTCCCTTGTCCTCTCCAGATGTATTACTGTATATTAGCTCCATGGGCGGGACGCAGCCTGCGGGTGGGGAGGGGGAAGAATGGGTGTAGAGGGATGACGAGAGAGGAGACCGAAGAAACGGTCTGTCAAGGTCGCGCTCATGGAGCTAATATACAGTAATACATCTGGAGAGGACAAGGGAAGACCAGCAGAGGATGCGAGGTGAAGCCGGGTATCGGCTTCCTACGCTGGAAGAAAATGAAAAAGAGCCAAACACGCCTCGCGCGGCCGAAGAATCCTCCAAACTAAACTCGCAACAGCTCCGAAACTATTAAAACAATCAAACTGAAAATTTTACTGGAGTATCTATAAACATTTTTCCCCACATCGCTTTAATATTTTTTTCGAAACATGAATGCTTTCATTTTTAAAAATTAAATACTTATTTACTGCCAAAAATTTTTTGTGATTACGCAGAGTAAATTACAACATCGAGGAAAAATTTTTGTTTGCAATTGTAAGTGGGGGACACTAGCGTATGAAATAAGGAAGAAGCCTCAAATTTTATTTATATACCCCTTTGACGCATTCAACCCCATACTTTTATTTTTACAGAGAGTTGAAGTGGGAATAATGTTTCAGTGGGTAACACTACCGACATATGTCTTCGGAACGCACTTCTTTTTGTTATTATACATCTCAAAATTTATAATTTCATACACAATGTTTATAAAAACGAATTCTTACTTACCTCATTTAATCTATTACAAACCTCTTGTAATATACGTGTATTAGTAGAAGAACCAACGTAACATGCAAACCTTAGGTAAACACTGGTAGAGAATTGTTTGGAATAACTGTAATGCTATGCATATACTGACAATGTAAGAAACTTCCAATTGTATTAATTGTTTGCATAAGAATTAATATTTTTAAAAAAATCATAGAATAGGCCTTTATAGACTGGAAACCTTTCACGTAGTTTCAAGTCGCGTACATAAAAGTTTTTTAATATATAATTACCAAATATTGTTGAATATATTTAACATTTTTATACATGTTACAACACACATATAATAACAAACCTATATAGTATATAAAAAGACAAACGCCAAATTTTAGCATTTTATATTTCTTTTCTCTGTGTGAATAAAATAACAGTTCTTAACGTAGTTGCTAATACTGTACTATATTTCTAAAAAAAAATTACGAAAACCCCTGACATCGTCACCATAACAATGATAAATTTGCAAAATAATTAAGGCACATTTTTTAATGCTACGAAGCACACTCTTAAGAGAAATATTTTAAACTAATGTTGGGATGTAAATAATATCTAAAAGCATTCTGAAACCGTTACTTTGAGGGAAACCTTAATATACCGAACACCATACCATCCTTTAATCGAGTACGATTTTCGCTTCTTAAGACCCATTTGTCTTCAAAATGCACTGTACTGTGTAAGTAATAAATCAGTCTTAAAATTAGTTAATTATTTTATCTTCCTATTTCGTATTCTAATTGAAATAAATATCAGATAAGCATGTGTTACTTATATCACGACATCAAGGTATTATTTATCAGTAATTAATATTTCATTTTATTTTTTTGTTAACTAATGTGCATAGGGCAGTGCACTAGACATCACTACCTGTGTGTAGTGTTGCGTTACACTTTTTAACGCATTAGAGTTTAAATAAAATGATAAATTCAAAATTTCGTTTAAAAGTATAAATATCAGCGATCAATTTAATTAATGTCCAGTATAACTCAGTCAGTAAAACATTCGGAAATATGTATAGGACCGGTTAACCTAAATATTTGTTAACAGTTAAACTGAACTAAGATGTGTTAGAGTGGTTTTTTCTCTGTCCGTATATTAGAGGTATGGAACATCAATAAATATAGTTTAAAAAACTAAAGAAACATGCTTTTAAAGATTATCAAACTAAAAAGTTAAAAATAATTTTAAAATTTAATTTATGACAATAGTATATAAGCAATACTAGTATAAATGAGAAAAAAAACTTGAGGCGCTTTGTGCCATATTTTTTGTATATTAAGCGCCCCATGCTTTTTTCTCATTTATACTAGTATTGCTTATATACTATTGTCATAAATTAAATTTTAAAATTATTTTTAACTTTTTAGTTTGATAATCTTTAAAAGCATGTTTCTTTAGTTTTTTAAACTATATTTATTTTTAACTTTTTAGTTTGATATTCTTTAAAAGCATGTTTTTTTAGTTTTTTAAACTTTATTTATGTATAATTATCATAGGGAAATGAGTTACCGACACTACCTATTACCATCTGAGATAACTATTTGGAGTTGCAACGTCACAAAGAATTGGTAAAGTCTCTCCGAATCATTCACAGTTAAATGTATGGATATAATCTTAGAATTTACCAAAAAAAAAAAAAAAACAATTGTTTTTCCGGCGTGGCCGGGAGTAGAACCCACGATAGCTGAATCCGAAAGCTGACGTTTCAGAAGTCGCGCGCCTTAGACCGCTCGGCTAACGAACGTGATAAAATTGATGGGACATTTTACAGTGATGAGCCACTCACTCTTAGTCGAAAGAGTTACAGACGGACAGACAAACAAACATACAGGTGAAGCTAATATAAAGCATGTAATAAATAAATATAGTTTAAAAAATATAGTTTAAAAAACTAAAGAAACATGCTTTTAAAGATTATCAAACTAAAAAGTTAAAAATAATTTTAAAATTAAATTTATGACAATAGTATATAAGCAATACTAGTATAAATGAGAAAAAAGCTTGAGGCGCTTTGTGCCATATTTTTTGTATATTAAGCGCCCCATGCTTTTTTCTCATTTATACTAGTATTGCTTATATACTATTGTCATAAATTAAATTTTAAAATTATTTTTAACTTTTTAGTTTGATAATCTTTAAAAGCATGTTTCTTTAGTTTTTTAAACTATATTTATTTTTAACTTTTTAGTTTGATATTCTTTAAAAGCATGTTTCTTTAGTTTTTTAAACTATATTTATTTTTAACTTTTTAGTTTGATATTCTTTAAAAGCATGTTTTTTAGTTTTTTAAACTATATTTATTTTTAACTTTTTAGTTTGATATTCTTTAAAAGCATGTTTTTTTAGTTTTTTAAACTATATTTATGTATAATTATCATAGGGAAATGAGTTACCGACACTACCTATTACCATCTGAGATAACTATTTGGAGTTGCAACGTCACAAAGAAATGGTAAAGTCTCTACGAATCATTTGCAGTTAGATGTATGGATATAATATTAGAATTTACCGGGGGGAAAAAAACATTTTTTTTTCGGCGTGGCCGGGAGTAGAACCCACGATAGCTGAATCCGAAAGCTGACGTCACAGAAGTCGCGCGCCTTAGACCGCTCGGCTAACGAACGTAATGAAAAGGGTGGGACATTTTACAGTGATGAGACACTCACTCTTAGTCGAAAGAGTTACAGACGGACAGACAGAGTTACAGACGGACAGACAAACATACAGGTGAAGCTAATATAAAGCATGTAAATACGCATCTGTCGCCCATTTACTTTAAATACAGAATTATAAACTACATATTGTGAAAACATTCTGCAGCAGTTTTTGCTGAACGGAAAAACACGGATGAGAAGACAGACGAAATGTGTTTGGTAGAGCTTTAGCAAACCGTATGTATTCGTTACTGAGTAACGGGTGCGGCATCTAGTAACGAGTAACGAAACGTTACACACGAATGCATTTCGTTACTCGCATCTTTCGTATGTTTCACGCATGCGCGCGCTTATTCGTTACAAAGAACGATGTTTGTTTATAATAAAAGTATAATTTGGAAATTCGTCGTCCAAGTTTTTTACTATTTATTAAAGGTATTGTGTGTGTAGACAAAGTTTTAGATTCGAACAGAAACAACGTAAGAAAGTATTTTTTACAAATTATAAATATGTATGTTTTTGTTTTTTATAATCGCGTATTTTCACGTTTTATGTTCTTATCTTAAAAGATATATTATAATAAAGCCGCTCTAATGAGAGTTAATTGTTTCTTGGTTAACAAAAGCTGTTAATTATCAAATATTTTTAATTGTTTATATTCGATTTATTTTTATTTACGCGACGTCATACTGTACGCGTACGAAATACGACTCGATTCGATGCTGTTACATAACATAGCATGTGCCATGTCATGCGGTATCAGAAGTAACGAGTAACGATACGAAAGTAACGAGTACTAATTGTTATAGTAACGAATACATACGGGTACACATTTTTTCGTTACTTTTACACCTCTAGTGTTTGGTAAGTGATTTTTCGTCAAATGAAATGGAACAGGACAGTGCTTATCAGAATGAAATTACAGAACTACTTTTGTGCAAGGAAATGTATTTTACAAAGACATTTCAAGAGAAATCACCTTTAAATGAAATAGATCTTGCTGACATGGAAGAAATAGACTTAGATTTAGAGGCCAGGCCCCTTTCAAGTGACGAAATTTCTCTTGAAGGGCTGAAATATGTTTCTGGCTATATAGCTCACCGTTTCAGAAATAAATATCCTGACCTTGGCACTACGGATTTCAATTCGGAGGACGATAGCTGGATACATGTACAATCAAAGGGTAACTTAAAATGTCCCACTAATGAATTTTTTGAATTAATAAAGATCGCTGAAATGTGTTTTGATAATATTCATGGCAACAATTTGTGCAAAAAAGAGCGGATTTTTGAATCACTGACTAAAATTATTTGCGGAACTACTGAAATTAAATATCCAGAAGAAGTTATATACTGTTTTGTCAGGACAAGAATGTATATGCGTATCAAGTATTTTAACATGAAATATTTTAACGAACAAGACCAAAAACGCAAAGAAAGAAATAAGATGAGGAAAACTACCCTCTAAGATTTTTCAGTGTTAGTGTCCACTTTCCTTCACCATAATATGTATGTTCATAATTTATTTACGATGTTTTTTAATTGCTATATTTAAGAAAAGCATTTATTGTGAATATCGCAGCAATTATGTAGGGCTTAAGGTATTTATTGTATTCCAAATATTGAGTATGTCATTTTTATTGCCTTTATTAAAAATAATATATATATTAACAATGTAACAAAATTGCGATATTTTTGTATTGTTATTGCAATTTCGTTTCTTGTAAACATTATTGTAGACTTTTTCATATTGAAATTAAATTTGCTATAGAGTTGTTTGTATTTTAATTTTACAGTTATAAGATTTTTTATATGTTGTTTACTGTTTACAAACATTTGAAAAATATTTCATTAACCATATTTCCATTTCCATGGCAATAGTCTTGTTAGCTTTTCGGGTAACTCTTCTACATGGATGATAAGATGGTGCGACATCTAAAACATATCACACCACCTTTACATAACTATAAACCTAAGAGGTGTTTTCTTTACATAATATTAAAGCACAATGTTTCCTTGTGGCGTAGGTGATTTAGAATTTCCATTTATCTAGAAAAATGGGCTTTCAGAATGTTTTTTAACACACAGTGTTTGGGAAGGTTTTTGAAGAAAAAAATTGACTACGCGTTTTATTTTTTTTGCAGCTGAATTCGGGCACTTGCATGAAATATAATTAATCCGTAGGAAGCGCAATGGTTTAAAGTATTGATGTTGAAGATTTGAAAAGATTTATTGAAATAGTGTGAGAGAATGAGCGAGTTGAGTGAGAAGAGTGCAGGAGTGGCCACATGACGTCTGCGCAGTTGCGGACAAAAAATAATCTATTCCGCCTCCCCATGGCGAAGGATGAGTGAAAGAGAAAACCTGCTAAACCTTCCCCTACTCCGGGCACGATAGAACCGTATCGGCTGTGTGTTAGAGGGAGAGGGAGATAAAACCTTCGAGGTTCTGTTAATTCCTCCTAGATGGCAGGCCGCAGAGCGACCGCCAGCAACACCCTTCCCGTATGAAGGCCATCTCGCCACTGACGAGCTGGAACTAAGCTCCTGACCTCCCTACATAGTAACGGTCACCCACATAGGCATCTAGACTCTTTAGTGGTCATATGATACAAAATTCATTGTTTTCGGGCCTCTGACCGTTTTTTACCGTGCACCAATCGCCTTAAAAATAGTCGGCCCGACAGCGTGTCCTTTGTGAATAAGGGTTAACTTGTAAAAATTAAAAATACTGCACGTTTTATTACCTTAGCAGCTACACTTTGACGGATTGTGGCAGTTTCAACGGACGCGAGAGCTGGGTTCATCAAAATTGCTCCATTTCTTATAAATATACACTTAAGCCGAGTTTCGCCCCCTAAGGTGGATCACGTTACAAATCTCTGTTAATCAAGCGAATTAATTTGATTGCCAACAACAAAAAAGTTTAAAAACGCTGATTATATCCTGGAGGGGAATTCACGTGGGTACTCTAATTAATTAGTTTGGGGGTATAACTTTCCCCTCCAAATGAACCAACACACACAGTTGAGCCAACGCGATTCTTCATCATCGGAGACTTGTTTGTTCTGCCGGTCAGACAGACGCCGGTTGAAATGTTTGAGAGCCGCGCTGAAGCGACGCAGCCAGTAAATATCGCGCAGTGCTTTTGTAATCTTTGCTGTTTCCTGTTCCGTTCCCTCGCTCGTGTTCGGTCCACACGGCGGAGTTGATCTGCCCACAACGTCGCGGCCAGCTGCGATGGATACACGCAAAGTACACTTACTTGTTTACATTCGTACAATGGACGGAATGAAATCACGATGTCTTGTATCCTCTCCTCTGATCGTTGAAATTATGTTTTACTACACACGGGAAAAAAAAATTCATTCATTCCGCGATGGACAAGAATTATAATACACGTACCTACATTTCTGCTGTTTTTTTTTCATATTGACTCACTGTTAATCTAAAAGAATGTAAGCCAATGATAAACCCTCATTGAATCGTAGACAACCCAGTTATAAATCTCACGATTCAGCACAGGCTGATTTTTTTTTCTGTGTTTAGAAATAAAACAGCGCAGTCCATCCCAAAGGTCATTGAACCACCACGTCATTTGCCGATCGCTACGTATCGTCAGACGTTCGATCGAGCTGCGCCACAGTGGGTAACTCGGGCTTTGTTCGCGTTGATTGCACCTTCTGCAAATTTTTCATTCAAAGGTGCAGTAGGTGTTGTAAGCAATGCCATGCCTGTACACAGTACATAAGAGTGTAAATATTACCACAAGAACTATTATTTGTGTTTACAATGTGTAAATTGACTGTAATTTACGAGAGATCAGAGATGTCAACTGTTTAGTAACAATCCGCTTATTCACTTAAATAGGCTATATATATTGACTCTTTTTTTTAGTTTGTATTTACCTGGAACGATTTCGGGAAACGATAGAAACCTTAGGAGCTCAAAATCTCTAGGTGTTTTTTTTTTTTCATTCCTAGCCTAACTAAAACTTGGTGTATTTATTTGGGATGAGTCTGGGTTAGGGGAGGACTCTAGGTGCGTCCCAGGCCAAAGCCATTACGCCTAATCATGCTGGGTGTCGGCCATGCAGAAAGGGTAGCATGCATCCACGTACTTTGTCTGGTGATTGGCCCGCCACGGCAGTAGTCGATACCCTGTCTTAACTCAGCGGAAAGGAAAGGCCGGCAGGTTTGAGTCCAGGACCAGGAGGATGGTCCGGAGGAAGAGTTGTTCGGGGTCCGCATTGTTTAGGCGGGCACTCGAACCCGGGTCCTCCAGGACGCGGGCCCAGTGTCTTGCCGCGGCGCGGCGCCGGGCAGGCGGGCGACCTCGCAGAGAAGGTCCCCGGCACTCGGGGGAAATTAGCGCGCGAGGGTGCATCGACCCACTACACGGGCGTCCCGCGCGCCGCCGCCTCGAGTGACGACCGGCAGTCGCCCTCCTTACCTCACCCTCTCCCTCCCCTCCTCACCCCACCGCGGTCAGGGCGTATCTGTGTTGTAGAGGCGAGACTGCGACCCAGTTTTTTTTTAAGTAGTTTTGAGCCCACCCGCCAGATAGCAGCTTTCATAATCAGGGGCGTAGCCAGAGGGGGTTTCAGGGGTTCAAACCCCCCCCCCCCTTAGCACCAAATCTTTAATTAATTGCTTATTCATCACACAAACAAATTTCATATTAAAATTAATAAAAATTTTACCATTACAATATTTAAATTTAAGTACCGAAAACTGCTAAAATAGCACTATTTTACACCTTAAAATCCAATTTTTCCCGGGGGAGGACCCCCGGACTCCCCGCTTTAATACGGGGGGGGGGGGTTGGGCATGCTTCTTAACACCCCCCATACACAAATCCTGGCTTCGCCACTGTTCATAATACATTACCAACATAGCTACATTGATTGTGAGAAGTAACGCATCACGTAGAGACATGTAAAATTCACGGATTCATTTCGCGATAGGCTAGCATCAAAAAAAAAACTATACCTTCGTAACGCTTCTGCGATTGGCCCACATTTTACCCCGGGAACTGTGAGCCAATAGGAAACACTAAACCAAGAAATTGCCGAATTACGGATAGCCTAGTTGAGACGTCTCACACGACAGTAGCCAATGAACAGGTGTCATTTACGCGAGTATTTAAAGGACTGTGGAGTCTATCCTAGAGGTCAATGAATCCGCGAATTTTGCAGGTCTCTACGCATCAGTCAAACAAACCAGTGAAAATTTGTGTTGTGGCTCATCAGAAATTTTTGCATATCCTACTAATTTATGTATGACATGACCCTTTTATTTATTACAAAACAGCATTAAGTGTTTTTTTTTTCACACATAATTAGTCCACAAGTAGATAAATTAACATTATTAACCAAAAACTTTGGATATGAACCTCTATCCCTATTTTTTTTATAGTTATGGGCTCACCCAACAGACAGCGTCACATGTCGCATGAAACATGATTTCAGTCTCCGTTGTAAGATTCGTACTTCTACGTCTCCTTCCCTAGTTCTATAGGCGGGATGATGAGTGTGACGCTCACTGGTGCTTCTAGCGCGTTATCTCGCATAAGCGCGCGGTTCTGAACTGGCGCGCAGTATCGTCGAGAACTGTGAGATCTGAGCGGTAACGATAACATTGCATGGTGGAGAAATGAAGATGAAGATATAACCCAATGCCCTTAGGTGCTTTCAAGAATTTTTACCAGGTGTTTCATGCCTAAATATTATTCTGACAACACGCAATTTTCATTTTCCAAAATATACAGCGTATTCTTATTTTTTTTTGTAAACAGAATCCACTCTGATTTCTTTGAGCATTTTTTTACATGACGTGGTTTTCCTTAAGCTCTGCACACCGTATGCGTGTCCCGGCAGGTGGCGTTCTTAAGGCTGGGTCTCACAGGCAACGTCAATTCCTTCATTTTCTTGTCATTAAAATTTTTAACTCGATACTTACATTTGTTTGTCCTGTCACAATCTTTCTCAACATAAATTCACTGAGTGTAATATAATGAACATTAAAAGTCACGCAAATGTTTGTAATCTCGTATTTTCACGTGTAAATAATAGAGAAAATAGGCTATTTAAGGTAGAGCACTAAGCGTCTAAATTATAATTTTAGCTAAATGAAGTTCTACAGCCACCGCGAATTTTCGGTCTCTGTCGTAAATAATTGGGGTGGTCAAACGGCACAAAAATACGTGGAAAATAAAGGTTTTACCCTAATTACTTCAATGAAATAACTTTACTACAACGACTGTGGTTGCAGTACACTATTAGAAATTACAGTAAATTTACTAACTTTTCAACCAAGATTTCTTTGTAACTTCAGATAACTGTATCTTCGTAGATAGCTACTGATAACAATGGCACCATGCTAATTTTTAATTTTCTAGTCATTACGTACTAATAGTGAAGGGCTATATGTGTACATTTAACACTATACCTTTATTGCGTTTGTTGTTGTGTGACAAATATTTTCGACAGGTATTCACTAAGTGTAATTTAATGGGTGTAAAATGGTTGCGCATGTGTTTATGACTGTTATCACTGGCGCATAATTTTAGTACAGTTATCCTAATGACGAGAAAAAAAATTAAAAAAATAAAAATTTGCGTGTATGTTCCCACCTTAAAAGGATGCTAACGTAAGGAAATCTTCTTCTTCGTACACTGATCTGAAAATAGTTGTGGCTGTTATAGGTTTACCGAACAAAAATAAAAATGGTTGATTAAGAGTGCAGAAAAATTGACATGGCATCAAATGGCAGCACTTATATGTCCTTCCAGAGACTGGAATTAGTGTTCAAAACTGTATTGGATTAATAGGATTCTGTGATGCAGTAGTGGGCTCTAACTCACTTGGGCACCGACTTGAGAGCGACAGAAGCCAGGAAAAAAAATATAATTTACCAATAAAACTGTGATATACTAATAAATTGTATTCTTACAAGTGTGCTGGTAATTTATAAACAATTATTTGCATACACGTTTACTGATGTAATTACTAGTAATGCAGACCACACACAACGACTGATAGTATGAATCATTCATTTAAATAATTTTTGAAAGTGAACACTAATGGGTTTTGAAGCATGAACAATTTATTTATGACTTTTAAAGGAAAATATTTATAAGGATTGCAGGACAGTCAAGCTCAGACTGAATGCGCTAAAAATTTGAGCTTTAGCTAGTAAAAAAAAAAGTCAGCTAGTCTTTCAATACTTGCCAGAGATGTGAAACATCTTACCATGAAAACAAGCATATTTTCTTTTTATGTTGCAAATACACTTATAATACGAAACTCAAAACCAAAATTTAACGTAGAATTTTTTTTAATAATGCCAAAAGTTATAAGTATACGCAAATTGCAAAAGGTGTAATGAAACGGCTCCGATAAAAGCGAAAATAAAAATTTCACAAACAATAAGCCCCTGTTTTAGACCTGATTTTCGACAGTAAGGAATTTTATTAAAAAATACTGCCTATATTAACAAAATTCATTAAACAGTTAATATTATAAAGTTTCTATTGGGCTTTGTTAACGTTGGTTCGCGCCATCCGCCACAGATGGCAGCACCGTGGTTTCGCATACGTCTTCCGTTCCAGTCACGAGATTACTCCTACCAAATGCCGTGTACCGAGAGCTAGGATGGCGCACATCAAAAATGCACTCGCTACTAGTGCCGCGACATCACAGTCCAAGCTGAGCTAGTTTCGTCGCAGCGTGCGTGCGTGGCTCGGTGAGAGGAAGCGAGCTGCCGGTACCGGCCCGGGGGGCGACTGCTGAACGCGGCGCTGTGCGGTTACCCGGTGTTGGTTCAGGCCCCGTGGCCGCGGGCGACAGGCGCGGCCCACAAAGCCTTCCCTGCTCCTCGCCCAAGGAGAACCGCGCCCACGAACAAGGAACAACTCGCCTCGGGGCGTGCGAACTTCCACCTGGCGCGCCGCCATCTTGTCCTTCTTCGCGTCTCGGCGGCCGGCGTTGCCTAGGGAGGGGAAGCGGAGATACCTTCTGTTTTCGCAGCTGTCAAGACTCGAGAGAGTGCCTATACCCGCAGAGGGACGGGCTACAACGGTTGATCTGAAACGTCCTTTTCTTTTACCACCCTAGCGATAGCCTGTACAAATTGTTGCGGCTTCGCAAACGTTTTAGCCCCGATTCAGCAATTTAAGAGGCCCGCCTATTCAGGGATGATAAACGCGACGCTCGCTGGTGCTTCCAGCGCAGTGTCGCCTCTGAACTGGCGCGCAGTCTTTCTTCTCGTCGTGCATAGGACAACTGTGAAATTTTGGATGCAACCATACCATTATGTGGAGGAGAAATGAAGATAGAAGTGTAACGCAAGTCCCTTGAATTTTTTCAATAATCTGTACAGGAGGTTTCATGACTAAAAGATTATTCTGAAAACACGAGTTATATCCATTCCACTCTTCTGAAAAAACGAGTTTCAAACAGATACACGGAAACGTAACTATTCATCCGCCTTCGGCACATTCTTGAATGATTTTTTAGCAAACAGTGTGTTCACTGGGATATTACGGACAGTTTTAAATAGCGTGAATTCATCTCAAGCTAGGCACATTGTATGTGTGCTCAGGTAGGATTTGTGTTGGATTAGCTGCACGAGAAAATTAAGAGGTTTTTTTTTTTCGGGTGACGTTTCGTCTGAAAGATTCTTATCCACGGGTGCCTATTGGCGGAAACGGTTTGTTACGGACACGTTAACGGCATTTAGCCGTGGGATGCTGATGGAGTTTATGAACGTCCGGGGCATTTTGGCCTCTGGGTAATCAGGGCTTTAATAAGGCGGCGTTCATTACATCTCGTGCAGTACGCCACTCGGCGCGGGGCGGGCCTAATTGGAGGAGAGTCGCTGTAAGTGGCCGGGCTGAGGAAGCGGCCGGACTGCGGTCGTGGCCTCAATTGGCATCATCCCCTCCCCTCCCCACTACACACACTTCCCCTCGACGACGAGTGGGGGCGTAATGAGCTTATCGACTTAATTACCGGGCGGATTCCATTAGCAGCGCCAGCCGACCGCGCGTGGAGGGATAGGAGGGAGATCCAAAGGCTGGCGGGTGACTCAGTCCATGAAGAGTTCCAGGAAGGGTTGGGGGTGTCGAAGAAGGGGTGGAGCGGGGGGAGGTTTACGAAAGCCCCTGCCGGCAGGGTATGAAGAAGTGGTTACTGACCGTGGCGTATCGGCAAGGGGGAAGGGGGAGTTAGATGTGTTTATTAAACCCTCCCGCATCTGCATTTTACAAGCGCCAATCAAGCAGCGATGTTCATCGCCGTTTGCCGAGCAACGCAAGCCACCATCACCCCCCTCTTCCCCACCTCCTGCACTCATCAACAGAGAGAAGATAATCTGGAAAGGAGGGTGTGTGTGTGTGTGTGTGTATGTGGGGGGAGGGGGTTGGGGGTGAATGAATGAACTCAGTCGTTCAGGGCAACTCCCCGGGAGAAAAAATAAAGACAGTATCATCTCCGACAGTGAGGCTGCGAGGCACTCGTATTCCATGGGGACCGAGTGTTTTCTGAGGCACGAGGCGCGTGATCATTTGTGACGTCTTGGTTATGCCCTGGGCCACAGATGGAGAACCAATGACATGCGGGCCAATGGTGGCACACGACAAAATAATTCGTACACGCCAATAATTAAAGAATCTACGTACTTGATTTAAAAAAAAACTTTTTTTGTATATATTTGACGTCGTGTGTCCTTTGTATAGGTGTCAGAACGTTAACAGTAAGCGCGCACTTCGTCTTCATTTGTTTTCGTTTGTACGTCGTCGACTGCAATTACGATTTTCAACGTTTTTAACAGTTTTCAACGTTTTTAAATAGTATCTTTCGGCATGGCTAGTTTGCCACAAAAAAAAGAAGAAGCAAAAAAGTGCAAGATAAGTGTCCAAGAAACTTTCAATTTTGGTTGACTGAGAAATATGACATACTTAATCAAGGCGATGAAACAGTGTGTGTTTTATATTTTGGAACAGTGGTATGTAGAGCAACGTCAGTAAAATGTCATTATGAAACAAATCACAAATATCTTTGTCAAAAATGTGAATTAGAGAAAAAATAATTTATTGCATGTGCATTGAAAGAAAGAATAGATTAAATATGCTAATAAGGATTGTCATACAATGCCGCAAGTTTCTCGTCTGCGAATATTATTGCCCAGCATGGTAAACCTTTTAATGAGGGTGAAGTTTTGAAAGAATCTTGGTTAGCATTCGCCCCTATACTCTTTGATGATTTTGAAAATAAAGATAAGGTAATTCAGTGCATTAAAGATATTCCTTTATCTAGAAACACAATAAAAAACAGAATCCCAAAACTAAGTCCTCTCTTTTTATTTCGAATCGTCTCGACGAAAGTTCCGATGTAACTAAATCTGCTCGTTTAGCGGTTTTTACTCGATATTGCGTAGCTACCGACGTCAAAGAAGAATTAGTTGCGTTAACATCGTTGCCAACAACTATTTAGGATACAGATATTTGTACGGCTGTTAAAAAAGCACTTGCTGAGAAAGAAATTGATTTAATTAAAATTTTTAGATAACTGATGCTGCTCCAAGTATGGTGGGCAAACATAAAATGGTTTTATCAGTACATTTCAAACACACATAGGATATTCAATTCTTGGATTCCACTGCATCATTCATCAACAAGCCTTGTGTGCTAAGGATGGTTTTGCGTTCCTTGAAAATGTAATGGCAATAGTCACAAAAATAGTGAAAATCATATTGTCGCAGGCTTTAAATAAACTAAAATTTGATGCTTTGTTGGATGAAGTCAACTCATTGTATAATGGCTTACTGATGTATAATAACGTTCACTGCTTGAGTCACGGTAAGGTACTTCAAAGATGTATTGATAGTTTGGAAGAAATCAGGCTGTTTTTACAAAATGAGGGAAAATTGATCTATACCCTCAACTAATGGGTGTTATTTATGCGGCTTTCAGAATTAATGACGTTTTACAGTCTTGTGTCAGCATTTGAATGAACTGAACATAAAGCTTCAATGTCCAAATAAAATGGTTATCGTCATGATAGATCTCATTCGTTCTTTTGAGGCTAAATTCTAAATTGCAATCATACAATAAAGATTTGCCACCAAAAACTACAATTATTTCCCAAACTTGAAAAAAAATAGATTTACACGAAAAGCGAGACTAAGAATAAGTCACTACGGAGTTTAATTAAGTAATTCATTCATCAATAGAAGAAATTTTAACAAGATATTGTCAGTTCAAAGAATTATCAGAAACATTCAAATTTATAATATATCCTGTATGACTTTTGTGGATAAATTAAATTCGTCTAAATTTTATTCGTTGGAGATTGAAGAAATAGAAAAGTAACTGATTGACTTCCAGTCTATTTCAATGTGGATTCAAAAATTTATCGAATTAAGGAAAGAGTTGTAAATAAATTGAATAGAAAGACTATCGGCAAATATGAGTAAAAATGTCAATACCGGAAACGTGGAATTCAATTCCAGACATATTTAGTTTTCTGAAGAAGCTGGGTTTTGCCATCTTAAGAATATGTTCATCTACCTATGCTTTTGAGTAATTATTTTCATAAATTAATAACATTAAAAACTTGCATCGAAGCCGTTTGTCAGATGACTCAATTTCAGCTTGCATTCTGCTAAAAGTAACAACGTACGAGCATAGTGTATGATATGTATAATCTAATTTGCAACAGCAGAAATCTCACTAACCTTTTCTTTTATTTAAATAAACATAAAATAGTAAACATTTCGATTGCTGTACAAAATTAGAGTTGCAAATAAAGAGTTTTTAAATTAATAGCATATAGATTTATTGTTGGTCATTATTATTATCACTAAGTCAAGATTCTTTGATGGCATGTCATAACATTATTATTTTTTTCCCATATAAAACGGCACGTTCACCGAAAGGTTCGCCATCCCTGTCCTAGGAAGTCGTGCTGTTGGGCAACTTTCCAGTAGCGTTACGGAAAAGTGCTGGTGAAATGTTTTTTAGAAACCTCCATCAAGTTCACCAAATGGTTTTTTAGAAGTGTTCAGAATTTTCCAAGCTTTTTATCATTATAGATATTTAATTACTTTTGTGATTTACGATGTGATAATCTAGAAAAAAATTATGTGATGATTTTACAGCACTGTGAATAAAAAAAAATAATATCAATTATTTTATGAAGTTCTCTGAATAGATGGGCCTATATGGATTTGAACAAGAGCTAAACGTTGGCAGTTCATTGGTTTTATTTCCCTTCATTACTGAATTTCATAAAAAGTTTAAACGTTATTATTCATAAAATTGTAAATTATGCGTGTCTGCTTTTTTGTAGATACATACCAATTTATTACTGGTGATGTATGACACGCATTTCTAGTTAACGTTATATAGGTGTAGGTAGTGTAAATACTTAACCTACAATTCAAATGTGGCTTTTGGGCTTCGTGTGGCTTAAGTAAATTCTGTACGTGACTCCTGATGGTCTACATACAAGAAATACAAAATAATTTTCCTTACGATGTAGGTTATATTTGTACCTTCGACATTACAAACAACGTTTACGTGAATTTATTGTACATTTCCACGAAAACCTCCGTAAACTAACAACCCATTTTACTATTTTTTTTAGATAACAATTGAATGTAACAACAGTTCTCTCTAGCCAAATTTTATGTCACTGTTGTAAACTCTTGTTTACGGTTCGGTTCTAATAACGTTTACGTGATGCATAATAGAGGTGCGTAAAAATTGGATCACTCAATAGAACGCAATAAGGTAAGTCCGCGTCTGTTGTTTTTTTTCTTGTGTCTGGCAGCCGTCTGCAAGAGAAGCCATTGCCTTATTAGGGTGGGTCGTTTAGGACGCGTTTGCTATGATCCGTAAGCTGACAATTGCCATGTGTCTGGCAGAAATATTTCGCTCAAGTGACATGTCTTGAAACTTGACAGGTTTTTTTTTTAAGTTAAGTGTGTTTACATCTGGTAGGGTTTGCCAAGGCGATGACGTCATCAGAACGCAACAGATGCGTATCTCGCCGAATACAACGATAATCGCACAGATCAGGAGTGTAGCGCTCGATGGGTGTGTTTCGTTTAGAGCCAAAATTCATGGCATGTTTGCGCGCTTGCGTACTCGCATACTCGCGCGCTCAGTTCTTATAACTCTTGTCTGCGAAGTTTCGCTCGTGACGCGAGTGTTTTGTTTTCGCGCGCGTGTGCGCGACTCGCTGCGGGCGTGCGGGCGGCCTAGCCGGGCCGCTGCAAGGGGCCGGAAGGGTTTCTCTCTCCGCCGGGCGCGCCGACTGAAGAGTGTAGGTCTTAATCCCCGTGGTGAGTCATCAGCAACCGCCACCCCCATCCCCCTCCCCATCCCAGCCCGCGGGGCCGGCGGAAACTGCAGGCAGAGTAATCCAGTAATCTAATAACGGGTAATCGCATTTCGCCCTGGGACAAGGTACCCCTCTCTTCCACCACCCGCCGGCCGACCAACCCGCTCTTGTGTTTGCGGTATCGCACCGCGAGGCTTACATCTGCTTCTTCTGTGGGTACCCTCCCCCTCCCCCCTCGGGTCCCTGTCCCCGGAGCCCGCCCTGCCCCGAGCGCTTTGCGTTTCTTTCCGCGGGGGAATTAAAAAAAAAAAAAGAAAGAAAAGTACCCGGAAGAAAGATGTTTAATGCGGTTTTTATGGTTTTCCTGCCTGCCTCGGGAACCCAAGGGGAAATGAAACTGAAGAAAAGATCCAGACAGGCTTTTACATGTCTCCTTCAATTCCTGGACTTGTTCCAGGCAGAAGGACCTCAGATGGTACACCTTGCATCTTACTCATCTCTGAAGAAGAGCTGAAATACAGGATGTTAATGAAATAACGGGTGCGTTAGAAGTTAAACTTCACACTCCGGTAATATACTTGAACGAAAAAGAAATAAAAACAATGGAAAATTCAATTATTCACTTGGACGATAAAAACCAAACCATAAAGTGCACAAAGGAAGTTCACAGTTTTAACAAACACGATGACGAAAACATACAAAGAGTCTCACAATTGTCTGAATTTCTACTTTATTTATACCCTCTCCTTCTGCACCATCGACTGAATCACTCTTATCTTTGCATTTTTCGTTATGCTCTGATAAGTCATCTCCTCGACCTACCCTGCCGGCTGTTAAAAATTTTCTCTATAAAAAATGCTAACAGTCACATGCAGAGAGAAGATGTGACTGCAATAATAACCTACAGTAAGGAATGGGCAAACATGGAGAATATTCCAAAACATGTCTTGAAATCATTATGAACAGTTACAAAACATTGTATAGTCATAAAAACAACACCTAATGATATGATATTAGTCCTCTACGAACATAGCCAATACGATTCATGACACCTATTGCATATTTCAGTTCTGTTAACTAGAAACTGTTAGTTTTATACTATTTTTATACTGTGGATACACGCCTTGTCAATGAACGAATCACATAATAAATATTATATTATACTCATATTATTTCGCGATAAATGCATGGCTCTGCATATTGTCGCGGGGAAAAAAAGAAAAAAATATATTAGTCGTAAGTAAGTCGTAAGCATCAAAATGTTACGGGGGGAGAGAATCGTAGCTCTTACATAAAAACACTCGCTTGGCAAAACTCTACGAAAGGCATTAATCACAATTCCTCTTAACTTCATAAACTCCTTTAATGTACCTTTGATCGAAGTTAATAGGTTCGTCATCCCGTTCAGGATGTCTGGTGAGAGCTGAACTAAGGAGATTGTGCAAAATAATATAATACGAAATTAAAATGATTTTATTTTTAAAGTCAAATAAAGTAAAATCAGTCTTTACGAACATTTACAAAGCAGGATTAAAATTTACAACAACAATCTCTTCATTACTTCCTTAACTATTGAACGACCTTACAAGAGAGAAAGAGAGAACTTCACTAAACTCTTCCCTAATCCTTACGAATACATCTTAACTTATAATTAAAATTAAGACAAAGATCAAGCAATACTCACATTTTCCAATAAGCACCTCTTGATTGATTACTTTAAAAACTAACGTAGGGGCCTCTCCTGCCCTTGAAAACCCGAACGAACATTACATTTTAAAAACTAGAACTAAACGACTCGTGACGAGGGCCATAGCCTCCGCCCAAGTGCTTGAAGACGACTACATTATGAACTAACTTAAATTACATTACGATCTAAGCAACTCGTTCCCACAGACGACGACCATAGCCTCCGCCTGAGTGAGCCTAAAGACGGTTACATTATAACTAACTTAAATTCCATTACGACCTAAACGACTCGTTTCCATTGGCGACGGCCATAGCTTCCGCCAGAGTGAGCCCCGAGCTAACACTCACTTGCGCTTAAATTCGCGCGCCCTGCCGCGCCTAGCATAACAACCGCTCGTTATTGAAGCCAAATTTACTAAACAACTAACTAGAACATCTGGGAAGGCTACCCCCCTCTACCCCGACGTGCAGGCCACACCGCGCGGCTTGTTACGACAGCGCGCCCCAGTAACTGCGGCCCGTGGCTGCGCCAGGCGCGGCCGAACAACAAACAAAAATCTGCAAGCCCGCAGCGCGCCGCGCCGGCCCCGTGCCCCAATTACATGGTCACGCCACTTGCGCTGACGAGTGAACAGAGCAGCCAGCCCAGAGTCCCGTCAGTTAAGTCCCTAAATTTGATTTCAACAACCCTGCAACATTTCGAACCGCGACAATATAATAGATTATAACAGTTCCTGTGTTGCGGAAACAATTATATGCAGATCCATGATTATTTCACTGATTCATTGGGTAGCAAAATATACTTTTAAATCATATAGAATTTACATCTGCTAATGTTTATTGTACTACAATGTTATTTTCACCCACTTGATGAAACCTGAAATAGTTACAAACAAGAAAGTTGGTTACAGAATCACTTTTAATCCACTTAAAAGTGTTACCTTATTGTCAACCAATGAGTAGGGGCATGTATAGCCCGCGAAAAGATTTCGAGACCAGTTGTATGATAAAACAGTGTATAAGCTAATAATCCGTGTTTCGTAATTGGCTTAGTTTCTTTCAGTTGTATGTCCACTGTTAGCACACCAATCACAGCCATCCAGTGCGGAAGGAAACGCATCCTAAATGGCCCGGCAGTGGCTTCTGTTGCAGACGGCCGCCAATTACAACGAACAAATCACTGCACGACTATAACTTTTTGCAGTCTAATAAGGGTTTAAATTTTTTCGCTAAAAATACACGATCCCATAATGGGCATTCTAAAAAAAATGCTTTGTAATTAAAATGTAAGTTGTGTGACATCATCATCTGAATTTTAGTACTCACGTCTGATACATATTCCAACCAGTCATAAATACACATAGTTTACGTGTAGCCGGTCGATGAAATAGCAACATCCGTAGACCTAATAATTCTAGTAAATATTTGGTGACCATCTATATTGCAAATGTTTTATACTTGAATGACCCTTTTAATTGAATCACGAGATAATTGCCACACCTTTAAACATTAATATCAAATGAAAAACACCTTAATATTGATCTGAATTAATCCTGCTAATTTTTTGGTATTTTCTGGCGCCAGTTTAGAATCCACAAATGCAAGCATAATCAAGTCAAGCTCACGTGTGCATTGGCTGTGGCCAGGGGCACATTCAATACTGGTTGCACATGATTCTTTAATATGATTTATAAGTATACACCGGAAAAAATTCGCGAATTTATTTCGAGATATAGTAAAATTTAAATAATGTTCAGCTTCTGCTGTTGGTTTACTGTTAATCAGGTTGATTCTGGGACAATAGACACCCTCGTTTAAAGAAGTATCTAAGCAGTAGTTACCCATATCATACGCCTCACAAGTTTGCAGATGACGTTTCCCCAAGTATGCAGAAGATCTTTCTTAGAGTCTATCCTGGAGGTCACTGAATCCGCAAAATTTCCCAGCCCCTATTTATCAGTGTTTTGCCATAGAACCCGAGTGTTTCAAGGCGTGTCAAATAACTTATGTTCTAACTACAAGGATAAATCAGTGTACCTACCACAATTTGCAATCTAAACTGTCACAGAGTAAATTACATGTCTCTACTAAATCACATTCGACCCGGAGAAAAGGTGGAATTTGGCAGCAGTTAATGATAATATGCCGTTTACTTTATTATTGCACACATTTGTGGAGTCTTACATGTGCAAATTTCTAAGGTCTCTAGCTGTTCCCAACACGGGGCAAGGTTACTAATGCCAATCAACGTAGAACTTTAAACGGATCTTTCCTCCAACCTGATCTCGCTCCGTCGCTACAGTCGAATTCGCTCGTTTTCGTCCGCGCGCGCGCGATATTTACGAGTCGCAGCCGTCGGCGAACGAATAACCAGCACCTTCCGCCTTCCAGCTCTGTCGTCGTCGTTCGTCGAGCATGTCGCCTGCATTCGCCGCTGCGGACCGCCCGGCGAGAAGGGTTTGGGGGGGGGGGGGGCAGAGAGCAACGGAGCGCTTTTTAATTAACAGGTGTCGCGAGAGGCATTAGCGATCAGCGTCGCTGCGAGCGGGTCTTTTGCGCAGCTGCCGGCGCACCTTAACCGTGCACCAACCAGCGCCCGAGAGTCGTAATCAAAGGCACGAAGATTGCTGCAGAATTCATTCGGTAGCAACGCGTAGACTTGAAGCACGTTTATTTCTTCTCGCCGTGCTCCGATGACTGGCACGCGTTTCTCTTGGCGCGCCGCGGACGACCGTGCGCCAGTAACGAATTTTCGTTCATTTTGGTTTTGCGACTCTTCGACGACCAGGTCACCGAAGGCAGACACATTCAATGCAATTCAACGAAATTGGATTGGGGAAGGGGGGGGGGATCGGCCATGGCCCTCAGTACGGACCCATCCGAAAATTTACCCGAAGTAAATTTTGGGAAACCACGGAAAACCGAACTCAGGATGATGGATGCATCAGGATTCGAACACACGTCATTCCGAATGCAAGCCCATATGTTCACCGTTGTGTCACTTGGCAAGGTGACAGTAATGATCAGAGAGAATAACTGGGACTTAATCGTGTACAACTCAGTTCAAAGAATGATAAAAAATCTTCCAACGTCGGCTTTGGTAGAAACCGGATAAAATCTCTGAGTCTTTTCGCGATGGTCTTGTATTTAAACACCAAACACGGTTACATTCGTGCTGCATTCGGGATTAGACCACAGCTGTTTTGAAAGAATCTGAGCCAGCAAAAAAAACCCAACAAAATAAGTATGCGTATAGAATCACAAACATCCCAGGTGTGAGGTATCGCAAATCAGTAACCAGCGGACAACAGGTGATATTCACCACGATGAGGATTATGGAATCCATTCCGCATGTCACTGAACCTGCGAATTTTCCCAGTCCCTAGACATGAGGTTTGACCAAAGTCGCTGATCCTACGAAAGTTCAATGAACTCACGTCATTCTGGACACTCGTAGTCTTATTTTGAAGCTATTACCTGCACGCAACCTCACAAGAAATTAACTTTTCACGACTTCCTGCCAATAGAAGACCTAATTTTCATGAAAACTATTCTGGGTTCGAGTTTCGGGTGAGGTTTAAAATTTGTTTGGTACTTCTGAGTTAGATTTACATATGTATTAACACGGTAATAATAATAGCTAATGCATTTTATAAATCTTTCGAGATCAATGTTTATTTAGACCTGTAAGCTACCTACCGCCTACCCTTTTCGACAAAATTAGCTTTTCGGCACGAAACCAATAAAATTTTTAAAATTTTAAGGCATTATTTAACTGATGGGACTCCTTATATTTCGGGGCCATGACTGAGATCGCTCTCGTCACACCCTCGGTGTCCTGGCGGCGGGAGGAAGGAAAGGGATGGTCAGATATTCTTAAGGGTCCCCCCCCTGCTCCTGACTCTGTCAACAACCCTGCTAGGAAGGGGAGGAGGGGCGGGGGTGGCATAATGATCCAGAGAACGCCTACTCGGGGCCCGGACTCGAAGCTACTCGGAGGGGCCCGGACGAACCAGCCAAGACAAACAAGCGTCGTCGCCGGGAACACTTGTCGAGGAACCTCTCGGATCGTCGTCGTCGTCTCGGTGGAACTGTGCTCTCCCCCCCTCAGCGCTCCACAAGGACAAGCTACGCCCTATCCCAGACAAGTTGTCCCTTTGTGACTTGAATACGTCTCACGAATCGGGATGCCAGTTTCAATGAATTCAACGAAATTAGGATAGATTTTGAAACATTATAGAACATAAACCGGACTTAGTACATTCGAGGTGCGCATATACGGAATGAGTCTAAATTCAACCGACCAACTTCAGCTGTAAATTCATCATGACAGAATAAGTTGAAAACTTTTGTACAAATTATGGCATAAAATGTTTCCTAAGTCAGGTGTAGGTACCTCTTTGAAGTTAAGGCTGAAAAAAAAATTTACTGTAAATAATAGAGAACATATTTAAAATTGAACACAGAATGTCTGAGTTATGCTTAACTGAATAAAGTTTTACAACCACACCGAATTTTTGTGTAGTAGAAAAATTATTTAATTGAAATAATTTGGGGTAGCAGCATGGCTCATAAATATGTGAAAAATAAAGTGCTAATTTCAATTATTTCTACGAAATAATTTTGCTACAGTCACAAAATCCTCAATGGTTGTAGAACATCATTCAAATAAACATGATTCAGACGCTCAGTGTTCGATCTTAAATACTTTCTCTATTATTAACAATTAAGATTTTGTACAGCCTTATATCCAAAGACGTATAACAGCCTTGGAAATCATTTTATACCTAAGGTTTTACAGAGGTTTTCAACTTACTTTGTCATGATGAATCTTCGGCTGACGTTTGTTGGTCAAATTCAGACTCATCCTGTATTTATATTGTGAGGTTTTACGCATGCGCCATTATAAAAACGTTTTTATATATTTACTGGTCACTACTAGAACTAGGCAAGTTTCTTGAACGTTCTATTCCGAATGACTCATATAATTTAAGAGAATATATTGGACACACGCGTTAACCATTTGAATCAAAAATAAATAGTTTGGTGCAGAAAATGTTAAACTATTTAAAACACACTTGAAAAGTTTCGATAGGGTTTACGATTTAACAGTTGGAGACGAAAATACGATGAATAGTGCTAAAAAAAATTACAATATCAAGGCATATGGCAAATTTACACGATATTAATATGCTAGAAACGACGATTAGAAGACAAAACAGCCTGTGGCGATTCCAAAAAAGGCGTGATTTAATGGTTCCTAACGGGCCAGACTCTGCAGGGAAAGGAAGAAAGCTAAGATGGCGGGCGTCGCCCGGCCGAGTTCCCATTTGCACGACGAATTAACGATAAAACCTAGCGGCCGTGCTCCGATACAGCCTACCCCAATCATTTCGACAGGTGCTTTAGCGAACATTTAGACTATGGCAACTGATTAATTTTGTAGGATTAACAGAATTAAGATTGACACGTGATTAACTGGAGCTTCATGAAGCAGTGTTGGTTTTATATATTGTGTCACAATATTCAACTGTCTAAGTCTGAATGTTCGCTAAAGTTTCCAAAATATTTCCAGAAGAAATAAGTATGTACCTCTAAATCTACCTACGCCTTTAGGCTGTGCCGAAAGGGATTTATTTTGCATTAGGTAATAGGTGAAATCAACTAAGACATTATGTTTGGTTGTATTGCCAATTATATTACTGGGATTGATTTTGTCTCACATACAATTCACAGAAAATAATTATTGCAAAATGTTTCTACACTCATATTAACCGCAAACCATAATTTATCCATTAGCTACATGTAGTCAGGAACTTTGATGTGATACTAATGTCACTTCATGTTTGCTGAGTGACTTAAACCAGACCTGCTATGCATGCTTGTCACATTTAACTTGATTCACGCCTGTTTCAAGCTTATCTGTGATAATTATGACACAGGTTTACATTTTCAAGCTTGCAATAATCTTGAATGAGGCAGCCAAGTTGACTTAGTCATGTTATCCTTAATTCAATCTTGAAGTAAGGTTAAGTCCAGCTTGTGCCAGCTCGATTCAAGTTTGTCATAGCATGCTTGCAGCAAGATGGATGCATGGAGATCAGTAAGCTTATGGTTGTGGGCTTGCTTTAAACTTAATTTGCTATCAGTATCCTTTGATAGAACTGAAAAAAAAAAAATTTAGTACCTCACAAGTACATTTTTTCTCTCTTTTCTATAAATAACGTGTTTTCAATTAAGTTATCGTCATAACTTTAGGTTCATGATGTCTAAGTCTACAAAAACAACACTTTACATAATTTTTTACCTATAGACATATGTTTATGATGTTCTTTTTTAATGACAACCAAGAAAGCCACAGAAAAAGAGTTTGGTAAAAACTTACATGCACTGTTTGTCCCAACACTATTTACAAGAGAACTTCCTGTGCTATTAAGTATATGGATTTCTTTTAGTTTATTATAAAAATTATTTATTAGCAAACTATGTTTACAACTTTCAAACTCAAAGTTTTCAAATAATAAGAAACTATATTTTTTCTGTAATGTTTTCCTAGGACAAAGTTAACAATTTTTAAATTACAAAACACTATTTTAAAGTACTTGTAAAAATAGTTTATACTATTTATGGAAACATTAGTAAAATACATTTCACTTAATACAAAATATAGACCAGAAGTCGAAGTGAAACCAAGGATATATTTTTTATTATTGTTACAAAACCAACTCAGTAATTGTTCTTTTCTTTAATGTTAAAAACTATTTTTTGTAAGGATAAACAAATTAAACATATTTGATTGACATTGAAATGAATTAACATTTATGTTGTAACAATCACTTTTAACAATCACTTTGAACTAATTTATAAGTGACCGGAAAAAATAATCCACAGTAGTCTACTGTATATACTGAAACAAATATAACCTTTTAACTAGCTGTTGGCTCTATGTTATGTTCTGACTTGTACGCCTGTGTGCCATATGATAATTTTACGGGCATAACATTGGCACAAAGTTTTTTAGAAGAAAAAAAACTGTGAGCGAACAGAAGAAGCTACACAAAAAGGTATAAGTATTTGAATCTCAGCCTATTGCAAAATAAGTCCACAAATCATTATGACCTCTATGCATTTAAGAGTTACTTGCCTCATGCCGAAGCTTAGAGTATTCGTGTAGAATCTAGACAGGAATTATTATCGCCTGCGTTTTTGAGGTTATACTTCTTTAGGCGCGTTGAAGGTGAATTTTTTTTATGCACCAGAAATGCAATGACATAAGCGCGTATCACACAACAGGTTGAAAGTCCATTGCGCATGCATGCAGAAACTGCTCTAGCCACGAGCCGGAGTCGTCAAGATGGCGGACCCAAGTGTGGCAACATGCACTCGCATATATCGAATCTTCGCGAACATCGGGGGGTTTACTAAGCGTATTGGTGTGCCAAAGTAAGCTTTGTGGTAGTGAAACTATCCTCGAATACATTGAGTAAATTTTAATGGTACTAACAAGATATAACCGCAAACTTTAGAAATACCTATAATTTACTAACCAGGAAAATTGTGTCGGGACGAACACGGTGCGAGGCGGACAGGAAAAGTGTGTGCTGTTTGGCCATCGCCTTCAGTGACCGCGAAAGAGCCGGGACAGGACAACGCAAGAACGAGTCCCCACGGGAAAGCAGAGGAATTCGCACGGAAGGAAAGGGAGGGGCAGGTGTCAGATGCATGGTCATGGGGCGATCCTCCATAAACCATGAACACGGGAAGGAAGGCCGGAGGACAGGGTGGTCGGTCCCTCGCGTGCCTCAGACATCAAACATTCACGCCTTCATCTCCATGCCCGCGTGGATGGGCGAGGAGGGGGGGGGGGGGTGTGAGCCCGGAGGCTGAGGTCATCCGAAGATGTGACCACGGTCACTCTTCGCGGTGCAGCACCTCGTTTACTGCCAGACACTCCGGCCTCCCGCTGAGCAGTGTCGACAACTTACTCTCCTGGCAGTCCCCGGTGAGTCACAGGTCGATCACACACCATCTCGGCTTTGAATATATATACTGTATAGAAGTCGCGAGTGGATAGGATTTACTCTACGTTTTTCAGAAGCGTATGATGAGCAGCCTGTGAACTTCACCGCTGCAGTGCGCTGCCGTAACGCCCTGTATCGTCTTAGTTGTTATTTACACGTTAGAGCGCAGCAGTGTCGCCCGCTGTCATTCCCCGCACCCCCCCAGTTTATCATTCACTGCAGCTCAAGGTCGTTCAGCGGGAGGGGGAAGGGGTGTTTGAAGAGTTCGACACTTGTCCGTTAGGGACCACCACAAGTCGATGCCCTAGAGATGGTGGCGATTGCGGCGGTGAATTAACCAACTACCTCAAAACCGTATTAGAAATTTTAACCTGGGCTGGCGACTTCTGTACAGTATAAATATATATTCAAAGATATCGGGGTGTTCGCGCTCAAAATTCTTCACCGCCTGAAAGCACAAAAATACTTTCACAAATATTATCGTTCTCTTCTTCTCTCCCCCTTACCCAATCTCTTTTATTAAACAATCAGGAACTGGGACCAACAATTACAGTAGCCAAACCTGTGCACTATGGCAGGAAAAAAAATTGTATGAGCGTCCCGAGTCGACATTCCTACAGCTCTCTACCCAGGTAGGTACATTGGAATCCAGCAACCATTTTTTTTTAAATAATCATGTGGAATAAACAAAATAATTATGATGAGTTCTTAGGTTACTGATGACCTTTGGATGACTTTATCAATAAAATCGTGTTCAATAAATCTTGTTTTATCATCGTTAAATACATTGTCGTGATGGGAAATTTCAATTAACATTTTTTTTTTTTTCAGTGCATGCTGGCAGGTTCCTGAGATGAGTATCCCCGGAGTTATCAGCAATCCAGGGTACCTGTGATGCACGTCTGTAGCTGCTATTGCAAGTGCCTGGCCTGGCTGATACGCGGTAATGGTTTTGTGATTATAAGCAATTAAAAATTTAAAAAACAATCATTATAACATAATTAGAATATTTACAGACATAGAATTTTATGTTAATATAACGGAAATGTATTTTTATAATTGGTACTAAATTGTTACATGGGTATTAATTTATTGCAATGAGAATGATTAAAAGTATTGTTACGATCGCGCTTGGCTGCAGTGCTTGGCGTCACCGCGCTCGTTCGGCCGGTCTGCGCCCCCTTCCACCCGCATCCTCTCCCTGGTATCTCGTGTCATACTATCTCGCGACATCCTGACCATCGCAGCGCGCACCTGCCTCAGATCGAGTTACTTAAAAGAGGCCGCACTGCGGAATGAAAGGACTCAGACATGTTTATCGGCGCGTTTTGTGGGAACCCGATGCTTGTTGCGTTTATCGGCGTTCTTTGAGCAGCCGCCGCGTCCTTCGACAGGACTCACGACGCGTTTCTGGACATTTCGACGGCGAAGGTCGCGCGATATCTCGGAGACATGCCCGATTGTTCTGGACGGGAACCCAAGGGCTATATAAGGAGGTTGGGCCGACCTTCGAGTCAGTCTGAGTCGGAGACTGAGTGAGTTCTCCCGCGGCGGAGATCCGGGCGATAGTGCCGCGGGCGCGGCAGAGTGGCGAAGTCCTTGGACGAAGGTTCCAGGGCAGGGAGTGAGTGAGTGAGTTGTGGAGTCGGGAGTTTTCCCGCGGCGGAGTTTCTGGGTGATAGAGTCGCGGGCGCGGTGGAGTCCTGAACGAAGTTGCGAGCGAGGAGTCGAGTGGGATCTCGGCGAAGGGTGTGACGGCGGCGGCGGAGTGCGGCGACGGAGTCCCGCGGCGGAGACCCACGAGGGGTGCTGCGGCGAGAGTTGCGCCAGAGGTGCGGCCCAGCGAGGTGTGTGGAACGAGTGACTGGGGAATAGACATTACTTTAAGTGTAGTTAATTATTTGCCATCTTAGAAGATTAATTGTAAGTGACAAGTAGTGGTAATAAATAAAACTGTGTGTGTGATAAAAATCTTTAATTGGGCTATCCTTTACGAACCCGCAGGTAAATCGTAACAGTATATTCGTTCAACCTGAGGAAAATTCAAAGAATCCTCCCAATACTTTACTTAAATCATTACACCTAAAAAGAGACTGTTTAAAAGCATATGTTTATAAGTAAGATACCAAAACATTATCATTGTGAAATGCAGAAAAGATGTTTTGCATACAAATATTTTAGCACAATATTTTTAATCACTTATAAATATATTTCGAAGAAAATCTACCTAATTGAAATCCTTACCACGATGCGAGTTCCAAAAATGTTCTGCCTAGTCTTTCGATTCATGTGTCCTAGAGCCTAAAAGCATCGTCAAAACAAACGTTTATAAATTTTTTACATGGTTAGCTGTAATGATATTGTAAAAATTAATTCCAGATTGATACATATTCTTAAGACCATATTTCACAGATTTTTTTTATTTTTCCATCTCAAAGATTTGTGCATGGACACTTTAAAATTGTAGTTATTTTTTTTAAAAAAATCATAGTTATAAAAATATTTCACTTCAAAGTTGATAATTCAGTGCTTTTGGGTAGATACTATTTTTTTGATTACCTATCCATTTTTCCCTAAAGAATTGTATTTGATGTGATCTGTACAAAAAGCGCAACAAAATAACTTATTATGGAAGAGATAAATCAATTACCGAATGTTTTCTGTAATCATTAGTGTCGCTTGAATTATACTTTATTATTTTGATAAAAACCACCATTAATCTCTTAATGGAAAATTTTCAGATTTTGCTAATTGCTAGTTTGAAACTTAATCTGTAAAATAAAATCAATTTTGATGTTTCAAGTAATTTGCAACACTCAAAATATCCACTTTTGCAGCACTGTTTTTGTTATATGTCAGTTGCCTACAACACTCTTCTCTTGGACTGTACAGTAGTTGTGCCTGTATTGCACGCACCCCACTGACATCCCCTGCCGTTAGGCCGCGCAGAATTGTCCCCCCTCCCCCCTTGTGCAGCAGTAGGCTGCTGTCTGACCTTGAAGATTAGTCTCACAAAATAAATACTTGTCAAAGTTCAAGGGGCAGAGTAGAGCATTAGTAGGAAGAATTAAGGTGCAGCGAATTTTGTGGAAATAAATGCAATTTTTATATTATGTATTAAATTTTCTCTTCAAGTTTATTTTTTAACACCAAAGTATTAATGGGTAAACGAATTCCGCGCAAAACTCGGGCTTTTTTTCCACGATCGAAATAAAATAACATCAATTTTACGTAAAACAATACAGTCTAATATTTTAGTAATACATGTCTATTTTATGTGTTTGAATTACGTCGAAGTAAGAATTTGAAATATGTTAAAGTTAATATCTTCCTTAATGTGAATTGAATTTGAAAATATAAAATTAAACTTTTGTTTTTTTCAATTTGAGTATTGCAATGTGTTGCTACAAACTTATAGGTGAGAGCTTTTTTCCACATACGGATTTAACAAAATGTTACATTCTCATTTTCAGTCAGTATTTTACTTTGTTATTTGTTGTAGTTATGTATGTTCAGCTTTACTTTTAATAATGTAATTTTATCAGCATATTGGAGCTGGCTATTACTGTGTACTCGGTAAAACGTCAGCTTATGGAGCAAGAGGGTGCGGGTTCGAATACCGGTCACTTTTAATTTTTTGCGCCCATGGGTTTTAGTTAACGTGAAAGCCGTTTCCATTAGCAATGCAACTTATAAACCCGATAGAGCTAGATAAATTAATGGTCCGCTGAAAATTGATTTAACTCCTGCTTAAACAACATGGATATAAATGGTAGTACGTATCGCGGAACATTTTCTTGACTTTTTCTTGAATTCTAACATAGAATGAACAAGTTTCCCATTTATTCTTTCATTGTTTGCTGTTTACTATGTACGACGCTTTTTCCAATTTGTATTAACAAAAAGAATTCTGAGACATTTGAAATCAAGGGAGTAGGTGGCAGAAGGAAAATTATAGTATAGTATTTTAAACCATAAATGTATTTAGCAAACCTGTGTGTGTTGAATCTCGAGATCACAAATGTTGCTGAGGCATGTGAACAAAATTCGTTAGGTAGGTGGGTGTCGGACCCCTCATTTATAGGTCTTTCCTCCTTTTACAGTTTTTTTTTTCCATGTGTCATGTTCCTAAACATGTTTTGCCAGTTTTTCTAACACTAAGTTAGCTACGCCCATGCTTACAGTGGGGAGTAGGCCTATGTCATTAATCTTCAACCATCTATTTTATGTCATAAGTATCTAAGTGCCCAATCCAATCGAAAAAAATGCAGTAGATCGTTACAGTGTTTTGAAAACGTTTTGATACAAATGATATTAGTGCTATATCACCATCTGTAATTGTAGCTGTTATTATGATGACGATGTCGCCTCGAACTCAGTAAGCTGTACGCACCGATTATCTCGAAATTCTTTTTATTGCTGAGAGATGCAGAGAAGCATTTATCAGTAATTAGTTTAATAGTCTAGCCTTTGAGCAGTAACTATAAATGAGTAAATGCTAAATTTATTTTACACTGAATCATAGCGTGCGTATAATTATTAATTACAAACCTAAGACTGTATTTAGAAGTATAAAAATACTATAGCATCATGTTCCTGCTGTGAATACATTCTTCGGGTAAAGCAATATTACCAAGTACTTTTTTAAACGCTTCTCCAAAAAACTGCAGCACACATTTTAACAACGTAATAAATTATGTTCTGAAAAGTAACACATATTAAACAGTCTTTGTTTTAAAAAAATAACACTAAGCCAGCCTTGAACAACACTAAGACAGTTCATATTGTGTTTTATAAACATAATATTTTATACTTAAATTATTATTAAAGTCTGTAATTATTGACATGAATATTAAAATCTATTTTACATTGCGGTATGAAACAGCACAGTTTCTATTACCAAATTTAGGGACAACTTAACATTTCAAACAAGCAATATTACGATTTCTTGGCGTAAAGCAGCAATATAGTTTTTTTGAAAGAATTTTTAAAGATGAACAGTTTTGGCTGAACACGATGCTACCAAAGCTGACACGTTGTACTTAAAATGCGTTATGCCTGAAATATAGATAGCTGCATGAAAAAAAGTAAGGTAGAGACCAAAAATATATTTTAGAAGCAAAAGAAAAGAATTGAAAGTAAAATAACATTAAAAAGGATTTGTATGTAAATAAGTGAGTGTAAGGCACTGCTACAAAACGTTTATGCTATATTAGGCCTAGGACTTAACAAAGAAAAAATAATAATAATTACAGGCAACGTTTTTGTTGCAAGTGCTGAGAGCAATGGCAAAAATTGTGTGTATATTTTCATTTACTGCCATAAACATTCCAGTTATATATTTTTGGCAAATAGTAAATTTTTCTTAATACTATTTTTGTTTGTTTGTATATTTACATTTTCTTTAATGAATTACGTTGTTAACAGAAAGGGTTTTTACTAACGAATATGTTCGAACTTACGTTTTATTTTTCATTAATTTATCTTGTACATTACTTCCTGTTATAACATGTATGAGATGATTATTACAGGAAATATTTGAGGTACCTGTAAGTACTTAGCACTGAGATTCTACTGTAATGTCTTTATATGATTTGCTTGTTATTACTAATAATGTAATAACATATGCAAATCATATAAAGACATTAATTGGAAAAAAGATTTCCATTAAGATTAATTTACGTGGTGATGAAAAAAACTCACGTTAATGAAAATACGGTAAAATCATAATTTGAACAAACATGGCAGATAAAGTAAACAAAATTCAACCGTGATTACAGTAGGCTTAGGTATCAAAACAAAATCATGCAATATTTTTTGAAAAATTACCTGATTCATTTGCTTTCAAACAGTAGTGTAGGTACTATATTCGTAAAACATACATTCCAGAACTGTTAGTACACTATTTAGTATTTACCGTATACACATAAACAAAGAACGTACCTACTTTTATTCGCGCACAGCCAAACAAAAACATTGTCGTCTGCTTTATTTAAATTTTACATACTCTGACTGGCATATAAAATCCTCATAATATACAGCCAATTAGACAAAAAGGTCAACAAGTCACTGCATGTAATGACCACTTGGCAGCAACCATTTGTTATGTTTTGTTTTGACCATGTCCATTGCCTAGTTTACAGCTTCCTGAGCTAGCCATGTGTGACAGTGGTGCAAGATGGCGGCCGTTCCGCAGTATTCACGTATTTTTTCATCAGTACCATGCAAGGTAATGACCTTGAGTACCATGCACGTGATAAATATATTATCATAGACTGCGACATTACGACTGTAAAGGAAATAGTCTGTGCGCTGAAAGATCTGGATTGATTCTTGAAATTTACGAGTGACATGGGGCTGTGTTGTGTGGTCTAGGGCGGATGTTGATTTTATTAAATAGTAATATTTATATATACATCAAAAGGTACCAAAATGATTTATGTGATAGAATTTATTACTGAAGAGCAAATTTTGGGGCACTTTTTTTCTTTGTTAATTAAAAAATTTCGCTTAACTTTCGTTAAGAATATATTTATCTCATAGAAAAATTCATTTTCGTTTCACTTTCGCGAAACTTGATAAATTTTCTTTCACTTTCATTTCGTGTGGATAAAGTCACTTTCGCACATCCCTAATATATAGGTATGAACGCAATTTAACAATTTTTTGTATTTATTTGGGTTGCAGTAATATAAAGACATTTTACACTATTTAAAAATATTGGAGATGACATTATTTATTTTATAAATATATCTATGTGGCAACTTTCTTGAATAAAATTGTTAATGTACACTGTTACAAGCAGCTTATGTTTCTCTATAATTCTGTTGTCTAAATCATCGTTGCAGGTAATCAGTTTTCTGGCAGAAATAAATATGCTTGGACTAAATTAAAAATTACATATCTTTCTTCCTCATCGCTCTTTCTTGCGGTCAAGCTTTTTATTACGAAGTGTTTTTTCCTAATGCTTTTCCAAAAAAGTATTACCAAATTTTCAGATAAATATTATATTTCTCAAAAGTAGCACATTTAAGGCAGTTTAGATTGCACACTGACATCCTTAGTATTTTTTTTAAATATAAATTTCTTTATATGTATTCATATTTGCTGTAACACATTATCAAGGGTCACATAATTTTATGGTATTAATTTACTTTGCCTTTTTTTGCTTAGGCACCTGCTCAATCCTAGCATACTGAAAGAGATTTAGTGAAAATTTGCCGCGAGTTCGTGAGTGAAAAGTGATAAAGTATACTTACTTGTGGGACTGCCGAACTCAAAGTATCATATGTTTGTTGTATCTCTTTTTATTGTGACCAAGATCCTTTTCGGTATAAAGGAGTACTATTTAACCTTTATAATTAATTATCGTTTAGGATTAGAAAATGTATGTATTTTAGTGTTGTTCATTTGAATTTCGTTCAGTAGTGATTTGATGCCCGACATATAAGGTGACTGGCCTGCGCGGTGCTGTGATTCAGCTGGAATCTGCAGTGGAATCGTGAATGCGAGGCTACGGACTCCTTTTCAAGCAAGTTATTGTATTCCCTCAGTTCCTGGAAATTTGGAAGGTAGTCCTGGGCGAGAGTGTGTTTTTTTGGGGAGGAAGAGGGAAGGCATTACCTTTGAATATATCATTACGGACAGTAAATTCGCACATAGAACATTGTAGGCGTCCATATAGCAGACTTGCTGGCAGGTAATATGGCCTTCAAAAAATCCCTTTTGGCACAGCCTACAAGCGTAGGTAGATCTCGACGTACCTAATTATTCTGGCAATTTTCTGGAAACGTTTATAAATGTCTGAAACATTTAAAAAACTTTATGTACATAACATCCTATATGTTCTCCAATATTCCAAAAATGAACGATTAAACATTTTCTTCTACTACATGCAGCGAAAATGTTTAAAATTATTTTAACTCAATGCATCCAGCAATGAATAACTTAGAACGAATTTCATAATATGCCTTCTAAGGTAATATTAAATTATTTTTGACATTCAAAATTTATTTTTCATCCCTTCCACTAATATGTAGTATAAAAATTTGTAACAATACAATATTAAGATAGTTTAAAATAAATTCAAACTAATTTGATAGTAAGTAAGTATTGAATTTTTTTTCACCCTCTGTTTTTAAGTAAATAGTTCGTCTTATCAAAATATTTTTCAGCCATATGATTTAGATAACGTTTAGGAATTCTACAATAAATTATAACGAATTTTATAGTATTCCTACTAAAAAGTTTCAATGTTTTATGTCTTTCAACCCTTGTTATTTCTACCCCGTGTAGTTATGATTGGTTAAATAAAAATTTACTTTAGAAAACAGTTTTAAACAATATTTAGAAAGTTAAAAAAAAATAATAACGGATTCGATAGATTACATGGAACGTAAGTTTTATTTGGCTTTTATTCCGAACTCCCGTTTTTTAACTCCTTGCAATAATGATTCGACTGATCAAAAAAAAATTACCACATTTTTAGATAATTTTTAGAAGATTTGCAATTAATTGTTATAGATTTTCTAGTTTGCCTAGTAAGGGAGTTAGGATTTTTTTTGTCCTTTAACCTCTTTTTTATCCACTCTTTGCAGCTATGGTTGGTGTATAAAAATATTTTCAGTTAAAAAAATTAAAATAAAAATTATAAGATTTACAAACAAATTGAATGGATTCAATTGTATGCCTACTATAGGATTTATGGATTTTTTTTCGTCCTTTAACCCCTATTTATTCCACCCTTTTCAGCAATGGTTGGTTGTATCAAAACTTGTTTCGGACAAAAGTTTTAGATAATATTAATAAAGTTTACAAACAATTTGAATGGATTTTATAGTTTTCTTACTATGGGGTTATTAATTATTTGCCCTTCGCCCCTGTTATTTTCCACACCATGCAGTAATGATTGGTCAAATTAAAAAGATTTAATAAGAAAGTTGTTCACAATAAATGAAAACGGTTTAATAGTTTAAATGGCACAGTCCAAAATCCGTTCTGTGTTGTTGCAAACTTTCTAAATAGAATCTAAAAATTTACCAGACACAATTTATACACGACTAACCCTCCCTCCAAGGAATGACCAAATTGAGATCTCAGAACACAAAAGCCATTACTCCCTTAGTAGACACACTATAGAGCACATTCAAAGTCGTCCTAAATCTTCTAAATATTATAAAAAAAATTAATTCTTACCTCCTTTTAAAGGAATTATACGTTTGTTTAGTTCTAATTCATAGAAGTAACTAGACATGTTATTTTCATGTGACTTTTCACTAGCAGCACATCACAGAATTCCACCCACCTACGATGGGCCAATAGTGAGATCATAACCACGTATTTATAATCGAGAAACGGCCAAGAATTCTGCACAATTCTGAATTCATTTTGGATGCATGGGATATGGGACTAGGTTTGATAAATCATTTTGGAATATTCCAAATTGTATAAAGTGTTTTGTACATCAATTTTCTAGAATGTTCTAGAAGTTTCTAGGGTTTTCCACTGCAGTATGATTTTTTTTCCCATAATGAAATGCATATGCACATAAAGCTGCATTTGCATGTCCTTTTTTTTTCAGTACAGAATACATACAACCTGATTCAAAATATTGTTACAATCAGATCGTGATGGACTAACGTTATCGAAGGGGCGGCAGCCCAGTGCCGTGAAGGGCTGGCGATGCAGGACGACCCTACACGTGTGCTCGCTGCTGCCCTCACCCGGCGCCTCCACCAACATGCACAATTCACGACGGCGGGGGCTTTTTAAGAGGCTATCCGCCCTGCGCGCCGCCTGAATTATGTACACCCTTCTCCCCGCCGCCGAAGGAGCGCGTCCCACCGTCGCGCACCTAGACGCGCCGACAGAGGACCGGAGGGGGGGGGAGGAGGTCATCCCCCCCCCCACCCCAGTGGCCGGCCCCGTGGAAGTGACGGTGAGTTACGTCCCAGCACCGGCGCCGGACCAGTAAATGTTTACGGCCGGCGCTGCGGACATGATGCGTCCCGTTCGGAAACTGCCAGTTCCGCAGAGGTGAAAGGAAGCAGGCGGACCCTCCCCCGCAGTTGAAATAAACACGAGAGAGACTCTGTGTGCGAACCCGCCGCGAGGAGCCGCTACTGGGGATGTCGAATCCACGACATTCCGCTCGCCGACGGTGCGTCGAGGTGAGCGAAGGGTCCCCGAGGCGCGCGCACGTATGCAGACTCTGTAAGTCCGGGTGTTGGGAACGAACCGAACACCAGCGGTGCAATTCTCAAAACGCCCTAGCTCACGACGACCCGCCATCCGCCAGTAGGCCTATCCCTATTCTCAAATTAAAAAAAAAAAAAAAAAACACGGGTGGGCGACATAAAGACTCCCGCCTAGTTGTTCGTAACCTCCGAGCACTGCCGGTTTATGCGGTACATACGACTACCGTTGAATTATATACCCACGAGCCGAAGCTTTCAAGATGGCGGACTCGCGCGTGTGGCAGCATGCACCCGTATATATGTTCCCGTTTGTGTACATCGGGAAACGTACCAAATATATATATATATATATATATATATATATTGGTGTGTCGAATGAAATTTTGTCACAGTGAAACTACCCTGGAAAAATAGGTTTGTAAACTTAAGTAATCTTGATACAAAAAAAACAAACAACATTGAGAGTTAGTGATCAAACTAGCTTTAATATGGAGGGTGGGGGGGGGGGGCATGCTTCTTAACACCCTCCATACACAAATCCTGGCTACGCCACTGAGTCAGGTAATATGTGTCTGTATCACAATGGTAACGTGCATGGTTTCAATAAACGATTCACGTATCTAAAATGTGGTTCAATATTCGTCATTGCTTTTCACATTTTAATTCTTAAATACTCCATTTGCATTACCTACATATACTGCAACTTATGAAAAAAAAAATTAATTTAATTGCTATTATTTCTCTAATTTCTGTAGTAAATTTAGTACACAAGTCAACCAGTTTCGTTTTTATTGTTGTTCTTGGTGATTTTTTTTTTAAAGTAATGATCAATACTTTATATACATATTAACCATACTGGATATTAATAAAGAACCATTTATTAGGTTTTCTTTTTCAATTTTAATGTCTTAACCATTCATGGGTCACCTTAGGTAACCATGGTTGCCCAGATTTGGTACCCTGGTTCCAAAGGTGGCCCATTTGCTAGTTCTTATATTTAGAATATTTCTTCAGCTGCGGTGTCTAATATTTTGCTCTTAATTTTGGTTGTTGTAAATAATGGACCACAGATAATAAAGATATAACGAATAAGTTTTAATCATTAAAGAAAAAATAATAAAATTATAGAAATCTTATATGTGGCCACTTACCCATTATACAGTTTAAAATCGAAATACGTTAACCAACTACTCATTCGCCTGAAGCGTATACTTGATTGATTTTTGTAAACAGTGTCCGTTCGGATATTCTTGAGCAGTATTCAAATCGCATGGAATTTTTCTGAAGCTCTGCACACCCTATGTATTTCCAGATAGATGGGCCCTAAATTAAATATATTCATTAACTATTCTTATTTAGAGTCTTTTTTTTTTAAATTACTAGAATGACTTCTTGTCTTGCTACCAACGAAGTTACTTGGAAAATGGAATTCTTTGTGCTCGCTCCTCTTACTACTTGTCACCAGAATATTGCCTTGTTGCAGCCAGCTGTCCGGCAGGAGCCACACAACCCGGGAAATGCTTCATAAATGGAGAGGAATAAAGCCACTGCAATATGGCGACTGTGTTTCTTCCGGACGAAGGCCACGCAGTTCTTCAGCCCTGCCATTAGGTCAGAGACGTGCCAAAAAGCCTCCTCGCGAGCCAGTAAGTCCTCCCATCTGCGGCCCTCCGTCGTCCAATACGGTCCCCCCCGGGCCCTAACCGGGTTATTGGAAAACGCGATGTTACATCTCTCCTCCACAAAGCCGTTTGTGGGTGGGGGGGGGGGGGGGTGGTTCCAAATCCCGCCGAGGAGCCGGGGCCAGCGAGGGTCACGACGCACAATTCCACGTTAAGAACTTGGGAGGGGATCAGGCCCGCGGTGGAGGATGTCATCCGCGGGGCCTGGCGTCCCGCATCAAGAGCTGAAGCGGCGAGATCAAGGGGCCACTTCGGGAAATAAAAGTGGCGGCGAATTCTCGCGCGCGCCCCCGCCCGCGAGGATACAGAGGCTAAAGGCGACGCATCAAGAAGCTATCAGTATTCGGGACGCGGGCGGCCGGGCTCGATCGCCAACTCCCTTGTAGTTGTGAAGGGGGGGGGGGGGGGGTTGAAGGAGAGGGGGGAGTCGGCGCACTAACAATGATGAATGCGCGGCCCGGCAGCCGTCCTCCGGAGCCACGTGTCCGCCCCGGCATGCAGATCAGGCGGCGCCCAAGTGTCGTCCCTTCCTTCCTTCCTTCCTTCCTTCCTTCCTTCCTTCCTTGCTTGCTTCCTTCCTTGCTTCCCTACGCGTGGATGCAACTAGGCGGCCAAATGACAACGAACTCGCGCAGCGAAACACTCCTCTTTTTTTTTAAGTTTAACTTCTTCATTTAGGCACATTATGAAAAACAAAAATAATAATGAGAGTGAATTTTTAAGATGCGCGCGCACCATGCAACTAAATTTTCACAGGAAAAAAAAAAAGACAATACAAAAAATACATGTAAATAAAATATTTATGTATATGTGCTTTTAAGTCTTATACTTTAGTGATTTATATTGAATACTGATCCATAATATTAAAATATTTATTATATTGTGAATATTAGTGACAAAAATATTGTGTTTATTAACTTTTTCAAGTGTATTTATATAAGTGAGGTTATGTTCCCGTAATTTATTTTCATTAAAAATTATTACATTATTATTTAAAATATTAAAATTATTAGATTAGAATAAACATTCATCATATTTATTGATTTTTATACTAATTAAATTTTATCTTGTTTATTTTACTAAATTAAATAATTATTTTATAAGCGCGTTTGTATTAAGGGCCCCGCCTACCTGGGCACACATACGGTGTGCAGAGCTTCAGGAAAAACAACGCGATTTCAAAACTACTCAAGATATCCGAGTGGGGCCTATTTACGAATAGCATTTAAGAGTTCGCTGAGGACCGAAAAGTACTTTTAATTTCGGATTAAGTTTTTAAACTGTATTTTTAGAAGCGTTAAAATGCCTAAAACGCGTGTTTTCAGAGTAATTTTGAGCCATAAAACAATCAGTACAGATTCTTGAAAGCACTTAAGGGGCTTGCATAACACCTTTATCTTCATTTCTCCGCCATATAATGTTACGGTCACCGCTCAAATTTCACAGTTATCCTGTGACGACGAGACGAATGCGCGCCAGTTCAGAGACTTGCGCTTAGAGGCTATACCGCGCTGGAAGCACCAGCGAGCGTCGCGCTTATCATCCCTCCTCACTAACACACATACACCCCTGACGAGGCGGGCCCCTTAAGATTGAATATTGAGTATTTAATTTAACGTTTTATTTTTATTGAATTTATACTATACCAAACGTATTTATAATATCACTCAAGTCGTTTTATTATTTTATTTATATTAATTATTTGCATGCAAAATTAAAGTTACTTTATTATTACAACAAGTAATTATAACTTCTAACGCGCGTACAGAAGTACTCGCACCCTTTTTTATTAAGTCATACCTATGTATGTAAGGGAATGTGTCTGGAAAAAAAATAATTACGTGTCTGTGAAGTTTATTGTGCAACGAGAATTAATGTTATTTAAAGTCAAGATCGTTTTAAAATTTAAGAAATACGTAAACAAAATAATAATCAGTTTAAATTATACATCCAGCCGTGTGATTCACTGTTTAAATTTTGAAATAATATTAACTTAGAAAATTTTGATTTAGTCCAGTTCAATAATTAACTTTGATAGTGAGACAAGGTTTAAAAAATGTTCAATAGATTTTCTCACTTTATTTCATGTAGAAATTGGGACGCCATTTTTCATCCAATATTATATCTCAAACTGTTGTATCAAATATAGTTGAAGATAAACATTTGACAGTGTGATAGAGCCTTTACAAACAGGTTTCTGACTTTTTTTTTAGCCTTGAATTTGTTAGCCTTGTGGTTCTGACACATAACTTAGAAACATGCAACTTATATATATAATGGTGATAACTTAGAATTCTCGAAATGGAATTGTCATAAATTAAAACGACCATAACTTAGAAACACGTAACTTAGTAACATGTAACGCTGAAATACACAACTTAAAAACGTCGCAACTTGCAATCACAAAATGCAAATATACAACTTAGAACTATTACAAAAACATGTACCGTAGATATAACAACGAATCACATCTTAGACGTTGTAACCTAGAATTATCACAAGCTAGAACAACATAATCCAGAACAGGCATAACGTAGATAATTCTTTCTAGTGGGTTTCTAAGTTACGTGTTTCAAAGTTATGACAGTAGCCTACCCCTTATTGCCATCCCTCCCCCCACTTTAAAATCGCACTCAAGCTAGCCTCTAGGCCTTTTTGTTGAAACACGCATAGTCAGACGCCCTGCGTCTCAAGTATATTTTTACATGTAATTTTAATTAATTAAGTAAGTAATGGATCATTTGCTTTTTTTATTTACTCTTAATCTTAATTTGTTTGTAATCCACGATTAAGACATTTAGCAGGATACCAGGGCCGGTACAAGGTAAATTGGCGCCCAAGGCGAAAAACATTAACCTGCACCGGACTGTGTGAACTTCCCACGAGACCGTCTTCCATGTGCCATGGCAGAGACTACAGCGCTTATAGCACAAGCATGGGTGTAGTGAGCCAGATATCGGGCTCGGAATTTCCGCTAGTGCATGCCCCATTAAGACTAGTGGTGTTGGACTTGCTGGCATGAACGGTATGAACGGTAATTGCTTGGATATTTTTTTCGCTGCCCCGGTGATTGCTTCGCAGCTCAGTTTGGGCACATTTTGCTAAAGAAATTGCATTGCGAAAATAAATGCAGAAACGCTGGTGTGGAATCAAGAGAGCAGCGTTTGGCATGTTTAAGCGGCTACCAAGTAGTAGCGGTCACGAACTCGATCTAACATTTATAGTTTAACCTCGTCACGACTCATAGAGTTGTTATTTTTTGGTAAAATAATTGCGGTATAATGTACGAATGCCATGCCGATGGATGAACCAAAACTTTCTTTACGTCTAGTGTATTTCTGGGAAGTTATTTGCTAGTCCAGACGATCACATGCAGTACGAAAGAGAAGTGGGCGCGGCCCGTATAATAACTAAATACAATTCCACTGTGCATTCATTCTACTACGATAATGAAGCCCAAAGATGTAATGACTATCACCTGCTTCTAACAGTGTACTCCGATGTCAAGAGACTGGTTCCACGAAAGCATAAAGCAAACGTCGGTGACATCATCGAGAAAGGTTTTACTGCGGATTAGAATCCCGAACTTTTCGTGTGACTTACATTCGTGAAGTGGAGCCTAGGACCTGCTACTTAAACGATTTGGACCATGTGCCTATTCGCGATGGCTTCTATATCGAAGAGATTTAACCTACGATGTATTACAGCACATATTTGATGGAAAAAATTCTTAAACGAACAAATGGACGGTATTACGTTAAGTTGTAGGGCTTCCCACTTTGCTCAGATTCGTGGGTAGCAAATTAAAAAAATGATAAGTGCTAAAGTCCTTAATAATATGCTTGATTATACTTGTAGAGTAGAATTTATGTAATAGTTAAAATTTGTAAAATGCTTTGTTTTGTTTCTTGAACCTGGGTCTTTGAATTTTATGGTAAAATGTTTTATTACGGTGATATTTAATCAAATAAATATGTATAAGCTAAAATAAACTAATAGGGGTCAGGTTGATTCTTGCTACTTTGACCTTGCTTTTATACAGTGAACTACTCCATATTACTTCAAAAAATAAAATGTTTGGATAATAAATAATTATTTTGGTTTTCTGTTCATCTTGATGACAGATGCTTTTCTCTTTCTATAAAAATTTCTAATTCTTCATTACAAAATGCACCCTCCGGAGTCTCTCAAGGAGGGGCTCTCTTATTTATATCATTTAACATATTGTACGATTATTAAAATGAATAAATAATCGTCGTGGGAAAACTACTGGGTTCGTAAATGGATAGCCCAATTAAAGATTTTACTACACATTTTTATTGATTGCCAATATTTACATCACTAACAAATAATCATCTCAAAATGCCAAATAAACAATTACACTTAATGATGTTTATTCCCCAGTCACTCAGTTTTTAGACACCACACACCTCGCTGGGCCGCACCTCTGGCGCAACTCTCGCCGCAGCACCCCTCGTGGACCTCCGTCGTCGCACTCCGCCACCGTCACAATTCCCTTCGCCGAGGATCCGCTCGACGCTTCGCTTGTAATTTAGCTCGGAACTCTCGCCGCACCTGCGGCACTCTCGCCACCCAACTATCGCCGAGAAACTCGCTCGCCGAGAAACTCATCGCCCAAGAACTACACCGCACCCGCGGCACTATCGCCCCGGAACTGAACTCTCTCGCCGAGGAAATCCGCCGCACCAGCGACACTATCGCGCAAACTCTCTCGCCCCGGAACTCTCGCCCAGACACTCGCCCCGGAACTCCGCTGCACCCGCATCACTATCGCCCCGGAACTCCGCCGCCCCTGTGGCACTATCGCTGTGGAAAAACTCCCCGGAGGCAGGCGTCCTGGGCTTATAAAGGCCCAGGCGCCACTTCTAGAAGTAACGAGCGCGGATGGGGCCAGTTACGTCATCCCACGCCGACCTGATGCCAGAAAACATCGAAAAAAGCCTTGGCAGCTCGCGCCAGTGGCGTAGCGTGCCATCTCGGCGCCTGGAGCGGGAGACCCATTTTTCCGCCCCCATTCTATAGGTGCTTACTTAAAATTAAATTTCACATGCAATGAGGTACCTTTTATTGAAGTTAAAATAGGATGAGCGGTTTTACAAGCGGATTCTTCGGGCCTTATGAGCAGCGAAGTCAGAAATAACTTTGTCAAAATCAATATTAGCAGCCAATTCTTGTTCAATCGACAATATAGCCAAGTTTGATAGTCTAGCGGAGCTCATAGTAGATCTGAGGTAATTTTTTATTAGCTTCAACTTCGAAAAACTTCTCTCACAACTTGCAACACTAATCGCCAAAGTCAAATATATACGAATCAAGATGACTATATTTGGAACCGAAATTCCGAGATTCAGTTTTTGAATCAACTGGAGGAGCTCCAGTGGTCCTTTACCAATTATATCTTCCTCTGATTCAGAACAGGCAACAACAACAAACTGCTGAAGACGCTTCCGCTCCATCTGAAACTCGTCCTTGTCGATGTCTTCTAATACATGGGAAAGATCACACTCGAACTTGCTGTTCAAAAGTTTCGCTGGCATCAAAAATCCGAACTTGTCCGATATTTCTTGAATTTGCTGGAATCGAGTCGTCATTTCTTGAATGATCTTGTCGAATGATGCGATAGTCTCTCGACGGATTTCCTATTCGTGAGACAAAGCTGCATCTTCAGAAGATTCATCGCCATGCATGCGTTTTTTCCTACGAATTATTCTCGTTTTGAGTTCGATTCCGAGTTTTTCACAGAGAGTCTTAGCAAAGTCAATTGCTTCTTGCACGAAACGGTCTCTACTTTCCACTAAGAGGGTTTTCAAAGCGCAGAGTTTCTGAGCACACTTATCCACACTTAGTCCTCGTTGCTGCAGGTAAATCTGTGCGTCATCTACTTCAGGTAGCACTGCAGCCCAAAAGCCATGAAAAGTTAGGAAGTTAAATGACTGCATGGCTGTCAGGAGAAGACTGGCTCCCGATCTTGTTTCGGAAGTTTGAGATGAATCTGTTAATTGTTCCAGTACCTCAAGAACTACCTCAAACTTATTTTTAAGCATCTTGACAGCTACATGTCTAGCGCTCCAGCACGTTTCAGTGACTCGTTTTACTGCTTGACCTGTGACGGCAACTAAAGCGTTCCATCGAACAGTTGATGCGGAAAAGAAGGCAAACAGCTTCTCCAGAGTTCCAAAAAACGTCACGGAATCCACTGATTCAGAAGCAGCGTGTACCCCAGCCAAGTTTAGTGAGTGGTTTGTGCATGCAACGAATATAGCTTTCGGATTCAGTGCTTTAATCCGAGCTTGAACTCCATTGTGGATCCCTGACATTGTGGCAGCATTGTCATAAGCCTGTCCTCTCAGATTCTGTATGTCCAGTCCGTCTGATGTTATCTTCGCGATTATATCGTTGCTGAGATCTTCTGCATTTTTTCCTTTTGGTTCGAAGAAGTCAATGAAAGATTCTACCACGGCGACTTTTTCTCCTTCGATATGTACGTATCGCAGAACTTGGCTCATTTGGTCATTGTGGGAGATGTCTGGTGTACTTTCGAAGATTACGCAATAATATTTAGCTTCTTGAATACGACGGATGATGGTGGATCGAACTTGCTGTCCCAGTAAGTTTATAAATTCATTCTGGGTTTCTGGAGATAGATACGAAACTGAGACTCTTGCTCCCAGCTTTATCTTTGTCAGGTGTTCCATTATAAGAGGGTCGTATTTAGCTAGGAGGTGCACTAACTCCAGAATGTTCCCGCGATTGCCACTATCATCTCCTCGAATGTCTTCTCGATGTCCTCTGAAGGCCATATTCTGTTTGGCTAAGAACTGGATAATATTCAGCAACCTGTACAGTACATCCCTCCACTTCTTCTCCTCACTTTCGAAAACTTCTTGTTGTTTCTGATCGATGGTTGCTTTACAGTTCAGGCGAACTTCCAACTCCTTCCATTTCAAGAAGCTCTGTTCATGGCCCAGGCTATTTTCATGGTCTCCTATTCTTGGATTTAGATTCCACCATTTGTTGAATCCTTCTTCAGATGCGAAGTTAGAGCCGGAATTGCCAAACAGCTTGCAAGAAAAACAATACAAGGATTGCTTCAAAGGCGAGTACACCATCCATGTTCGGAGAACCTTTTCGCCGTTAGATAATGGTTTGTAGAACCGCTCTTTGGTTAGTTTTCGGGTACCGCCTTTCGTTGAAGTCCCTGAGCGAACAACATCGGCAAATTTGGAATCGATGTGCTGTACTGAGTCAGATCCGCGACGTACTAGAAGCGTTCTTACTTCGTCGGTCATGGGAGAAGGCCAGCAACCTACATCGTCGAGATTCACATCTTTGATTTCGGCAGGAGCAGAAGGCACGATTTCAATTATGTCTTCTTTGGAAACATTCACTTTTTCTGCAGGCTTATGACTAGATGCTTGAGGTACTTTTGATGAGTCGACTTCGTCTTGACCCTGCTCTGTGGTGGGACCAGAACTACTTCCAACTGCGACGGCAGGTACGTCTTCTTCTTGTACCTGTAAAATAAGTTATGTATTCCTATGAATATTGGCCGGAGGACACGTTCGAATTTAAAATAAGTATTTTATCTATCACAAAACAAAAGTGGTTTTGGTGACGGCGCGGTTTGCCGGGCTTATAGGAAAATTTTCAAACAAAATTGATTTTGTATGGCAGCTACCTTTTTTAGAGTTTCCCGGTAAAAACTGACTGAGTAAGCCATGTTATAGATGTTATTAAAAGATAAAATGACGAGAAATTTGAGAAAAATCGTTGGCGACATTTTTCAGCTAAATGAATAATTATGTTTTCTTTGTATGACAGGTACCATAAATAATCAAGTTATCCAAAAACAAAAAAAAAATATTCCTTGACTACTACTAGATTTACAAAACATCTTCTATTGAAGTTTTAAATTCAAGTAGCAGGACAAAATTCAGTCGTAAACTTAAAAAGATGTACCTTAACTCAATGTAATTTATGTTAATATACTCCATACTTTTTAAACAACAATCAATGTTCAAACAGCTATTAGAGCAATTTTAAGTGTATTATAAAATAAGATTTAATGAACGAGTGCGACTCCGTACTCGCAGACAAACCTAGGTGAATAGGGTTTGCGAGACTAATGTAAGAAATATTGTAACTTTTGTAAACAATAAATAAATAATAATAATAAATAACTGGAGTAATTCTAGGCCATGCATGATTCTAGATGGAGGAATCATATACCTACTTACACTGGAATCACTTCCGCTGCTGCAGGATGCCACCGAAGACGTTAACATGGCTTTCGAACCAGAACTGGAACTAAAATATTTCAGTAATGCACCTTGAGACTTCTTCGCATCTGCTTCTTTCTTAGCCCTTTTTTTTTGCGGAATTCCGCACCGCTTTCTTTGACTCTTTTCATTTTCAAAAACTAGTTCAAAGATTGGGTAAAGTTCTAAATGTTTAGTTTTAGAAGATTCAACAGTATTTAAAAGATCGAAACACAATCAAAATGACTTTCGTTCCCTATCCGAAACTCTCGCGAAACAAACATACGAGTAAAGCGTGATTGCGTAACGGTACTTCACGATGCACTAAAACAAACAAAGATCAGTACTGTAGCATGTGTGCTACAGCTGCTACCTTTGATAATGTTTATGTTGGCAGAAATGGTTAACGTATTTTATTAATCTTTCGGATGCCCTGGTAATACGAGTTATTTTAGATTTAAGTTTGTTATATGTTGTTTTAAAAAATAAATTTGTAATTCTTATTTAGTCTTATTATTTTTAAGTTTAAGATTTTAAGTTATTAAATTGGTCTGGAAAGTTCGAGGACACTACCGAATATGTTGGTAATCGCTGCGCTAGACGGCGCGCGAGCAGAACAGCTGATTGTGTGACGTCAGGTGAGACGGGCGAGTGGAGTCGCCTGGTAGGCCCAGGCGGGCGCGCACGTGAAGTAAAACGCGGGTTGGCCATGGTGATGGTTCCACATCGAAGTAACTGTATACGAGTGTTCCTTTTTGAATATGAACGGGGTTCATTTATATAATTTAGAACGCTTTGGTACGATGAACGCGAGTGGTTGGTGAGGCGTGTGTGAATATCGCGAGGATTTTCCAAGGATGAATTATGTGCACCGAAATAAACTCCAAGACGGTATGGCGAAGGATTCGTCATATCCGTACAATTACCTGCAGCTACGGTAACATATAATGGCAAGGGTTTGCCATTAAAAAAACTCGTGAGCAAACGAGTGTATTTTGTGACCGGACATCACGACGTCAAAAAGCAAGTAAGTGCCAGCCGTGCCACTGCCCCGTTGACCCCTTTGACCCCTGGGGCGAAACTATAATCTGTGGATTTTTGAGATTTAAATTAACGGACTAATAAAATTGAAACTGGGATTTTACGTTCAGCGTGTTTCACCCAATCCCTGCCAGACCTATAAGAAAAAAGACGTCGACCGTTAGAAAATGACTTAACTGAGAAGGGCTTGTAAACCCATAATTTCTAATTTGCTAAATTTTTGGTATATTTATTTGCATGTTAATGTGTGTCAATTTTTTGCTAGATTTCGCCTATGTTAATTGGTATTTACAGCGGTGATACGCCCGGTGCGTATCTATATATTTGTATTTGTATTTGTATTAGTATGTTCTTATATATTTTTAATGCCTTTTTGGTAATTATATTTAATTTTCGGAGCTCCGAAGTATATGATAAAATTATAATTTTTTGGGGGGAATTGTTAAAGTATTTTTTTAGTATTATTATATAGCTATTTTTTTATAAGTAGTAATAGGGTATGTATTTTATGATGGATGCGCCGATTTGTGAAGAAACGATTTTATGATATATATATGTGTATATATATACATATTAAATGTTGTCATATAAATGTTGCGTCTTTTTAACTTGCTGCCTCCTCTCACTGTTCGCAACCTTATTAGTATTTTTTTAAGCCTGCTATTAGTTTGGGTTTTAATATTTTTTTGGGTTTACCTGCGCTCGCGGTACGGGGCAATATAGGAGTTTTACTGTGTCCCGGTTTGCGGAAATTGTTTGGTTTGCCCTGGGTTAAGGTCAAACTTTACATTACAATGCGTAGTACTAAATTCAATGTGTGCGAAAGAGAGGCATCGACACGGGCCGACGCGTGAAACAAAAGATTTTATATGAGTAATTAACATAATAAGGAGTGCCGCTCAACTCGGCTCGCGCGCGGCGTGATGCGATTTTTCCATTCGTATGTAAACAAACAAACGTTATAAAGAGCTCTGTCAGTGATTTCGCAGTTTTTCTTTTAAATAAATATTAAAAAATAGTTGGTGCGCAAAATTTTAGATAAAAATGGAACATTATAGTGTGTCTGACACATGTAATGAATGAATCATAGATCAGATCTCAACCCACTTCACCGGCGACCCGCCCCCGCGGGCTGCCGCCCGGGGCGGGCCGCCCCCTCCGCCCCACCCACGCTACGCCACTGGCTCGCGCGACAGCCTGCGGAACTCCCTAAAGCTGCCAGCCGGGCGAGCATGGTTCTCTTTTTCGCCCGTCATAGGGTTGACGCGTCATCGGTATGACGCTTCGCTACTAAAAGCGAGCATGGATCTTTTTTCGCCTTCTGGAAGACGCCTTAGCTACGATATGCCCGTCATAGGTAAGGCGGGATGGTTTGCCCGTCGTAAGGCCGTCATAGCCGTCATAACCCCGTCATACAGCCGACTACGTGTGTAACTTTCATTTAATACTGGGAAATAATTCTTTCAAATGAGTTAAATAATATATTTTCGTGAAATTTAAGGTTTTGCCTCAATTCTATTTACTCAGAAATTACGTGTGTGAGATATACGATGTATCTAAAAAAAAAGTTATGTTTTTCTCTGAACAAACTTCGAAACAACTTGTTTCCGATAATAATCACGCCGTATAAATAAATAATTTCTATGTTTCGTGTGAATAAGACACACTGATTCTTTTTTCTCGTTATTTTTAACTGCACAATACTAGGTTTACCAAAATATATCATACTAAAAAAACTGCCAATCTGCCTACTTTTGTCATGTCACTTAATAACAAAAGTAAAGGTCAGGACAAAATAACGTAATATTTCAACTAGATAGAAGATAACATCACATTAGTTAATTATTCTGTATAAAAGTTAAGTGTAAAACACCTACATCATGTGGCTTATTAAACTTCTAAAAACAACTACTAATTTCCCTTTAAGCTTCCATACGTGTAATTCAAAAAATCACTTGTAAAAATAAGGTTGAAAATACACAAGAATGCCCCTGATAAATACATAGTAGTCTGATGGTTATTTTAAACCTTCGTTTTATCGCATTTTAAACAGAAAGCATTTCGTCCAAAGATTTAGTAACTTTTAGGTTAGGCCTACTCCCCACCTTCGTTGGTGGCTAGGTTTGTTCCTGCTGTATCGCATATTGAAACGTATTTTATTCACCTAATATTCGCTCAAATACTTTCAGTATGATAAAATGGTAACAATGTAGGAATAATAGTGTTTCACGTAGAGTTTAGAGGTTTCGTGTTTATAGTTCATACGAAAATTGTAATTTGTGAGAGGAGCGGCTTGTGTGAACAGAAAGTAATTAATTCCGTTAAAGGGTATTTTTAGTTCCTCTACTCTTCTGGTAGTTTTAAAATGCAGACACAATACTGTCAACTACAGTTTACTTAATAAATTATATTCAGGCATTTAATTAACAACACCGACTTCGTGTTATATTGTTCAAGCTTGCAAGATGCTAAATAAATAATATTATCAGCGTATTCACCCAATACATATGCTACGATACAAAATAGTGTGAATAAAACTTGCTGTGCACTAGAAAATATGCTATAAACCAGTCTAAGGATAATGCAATTAAATATAACAGTAGTAGAATTTTTTGAACAGTCTTTAAGGGACGTATAGCACACCGAGTTGTTTCGGTACCTTCAAATCGGCAAATTAACTTAAACGGTGACGAAAATTACCAAATAATGATTAAATCAAGTCTAGTATTGTAATGTTTCACGTCGAGTCAGAAAAGTGTTTTTAAATGTATTTTTTTTCATCATATGATTTAAAGTAATAACAACTGACCATTGAAAACAAAATTAATAATAACGGGCAACACGTTTCACAAGATCGCTAAATAATATTTTCATATTAAAAACTATAAACTTTCACAGTTTCTAATACACTCCTTAACCTTCTTATATACTACCTATTTAATAATCATAAAAGACTTTGCTATGTAAAATGATTTTATTATATTTTGAGACTGAGACGTGACGAGTGTTTCACTGGGCAAAAAATAGTCTGTAAAACTTATATTTACGGAAAACCAACAGGCGTACAATGAAAAATGATATAAATATTGAATATAGTTGTGAAAAATATATAATTCGATAGACACATCATGCCTAAGTTTTATGAATGTCCACTATCTTGTTTTCGTGTAGGTAGTTTTCTATTGGGTGTAAATTGCTAGCAGATAAACCAACTGCCAAATAAAACACCTCCTTTCTGTAAATTCACTGCCAACCTCTGCATATTATCGATTGCCAAGCCGTCGTAGGTAAGGCGCCTTAGCGATGACGGGAGAGATATGACGATGAGATCCGTGCTCGCATTTTCACGCGGCCGTCATAACTCAGCCGTCATACCGGCGACGCGTCGTCGCTATGACGGTGGCGAGCGAAAGAACCATGCTCGACCTGCTGGTGTCAGGTTAACGGCGCCGAGGCAGAGCGCCGCACCGGGGGAGGAGGGGGGAAGCGACAACCCCCGTAATCCACCAGGCGCGCGCGGCACGTCTCACGTTGCGGCTGCCACGTGATGTCAGTGGCTGTGTGGTACGCCAGCCAGCTCCGAACCTGCGCACGTCGCGGCCCTGCTCACATTCGTAATAATATTATTGTTGACATCACTCAGGTTTCAAATTACTACTCTTGTTTTCTATTTGCTAATGATCTTAGAGTTTACAGAAAGTTTGCTCCAAACAAGACTGTCACATACTTCAGTATGACATCTCCAATTGTAACACTAACTTGATTACTCTCAGCTAATTTGATTATTCTCAACAAAGAAAAACTAAAAGTCATATCCTGCACAAGTAAAATTTTTCCTATTCGGTATTATTACAGGTTAGATAATCTACTAATTGCATCAACTGTTCTGTTAGTGACAAAATAGAAAACATATAAAACAAACTTTTTTAAATTATAAATCTAAATAGTTTCATAATGCATATGAAGAGACTCTTCGAGTGTCTTTATCCCGACAGGGATGCCATAGAGTCCCTTCCTATTTTACTGTAACTAATGAGGTCCAACGTATGGCCATTCTTCAGACACCCGCCTCCATGGGATTGGTTACCATACCTTGGGGGTTCTACATTTCCACTCTTGAGTGATAGGTAGTTCTGCTAGATTTAAGGTGTGCCTTCCAGCTGAGTAAGGAGAGATGATACTCTCGACGGCATGCGTGGCATATGGTGAGGACTAGGGTGGTCTATGGACGGTTCTGGGTGGAGCATCTTCGAGGTACTATGGGCATTGGTTTCCAGTCGAGCAGCTGTTTGCAGCAGGTTTGGCATATATGGATTAAAGTATGGAGTTTCAGGGCTTGATCTACCATGTCGAGACAGCTTCGGTGGAACTGGGCATAGCTACATGCACAGCTGATGCTTGATCCCTCCATGGAACTGCAGTGTGGTTCTGCGAAGGATCCAGAAGCCATCAGATAGGTGGGTTTGGGTGCCACCAGGTGATTACACTCCTGGAAGCGGGTGGGTGCTCCAGCAGTGGCGAGGTGGTGTCCACAGTCTATTCAGACTAAGATGGCCCCACGATGGGTACTAAATTGACTTGTCCTCAGAATGAGGGGTTTAGGTGGGTGATACTGGGTAGTCTTATGAAGGGTCTACTAGAGGAGGAATTCGGGAGCAGACTCTGAGGGTTCACTACCTGGAGTGGAACTTATGGAGCGGTCCCCGAGGGGTCGCTACCACAAAAAAAAAAAACAGAAATTGGAGAGAGATGAATCGCAATAATAATAATCTAGTAGCTATATTATTTCCCAAAGATTGCTCTGGGGTGGGGATCTCAGAATTGGTTGGCTCATCTGAGCTACATATAGTACCATGTCATACACTGGTCTATGACCTGCATTTACGTTACACATGTACATTAGGATATGAACATCGTACCTTTTTATTTTTACAAATATATAACACCTAATTACAACACATGAGAATTACTGTCTTTACCCTAGATAACTGCGGGCGATGTCACGAGCCAATTTATATGGTTTGTTCTGTGGGCGACTGGTACACTACACTTTCCTTAGGTGTATAAGATGGGAATGCACACTTGGAAGAAGATTGTACCGACTGTGTTGCATTGTCGGCCGAGACTTTAATGGTGTACATGATGGTGGATGTGGTAAGTAATAGCATTTATAATTTTTTGCAGCAGGAATTACACCTAGCATTGTAATATCTCTACAATTTCTTGCCACAATATCTTTGATGAATATTATTGTCTGGGCTCAATCGACATAATGGACTGTATAATTACTAATAATCACAAACTTCTACTGTCGCGGACAGCCGACCTACCGAAGCGAAAAACAAACGAGAACGAACTGGTCACAAGATGGCGTGTGAGCAGCAGCGTCACGATTCCAACGCTGCGGGCGGGAAATTCAAATTCAATATTTACACCCGGCCTGAACATCCCGCCCACCTTGAAGTGTCCACAATTCAAAACAAAGTTATTAACAACAAACACTAGTCACACTATGTACAGACCACCAACTCCATCCTCAAGAGTTACTGAATGGGGAGGGGACACAATTTCACTACAGGTCGAGTGAATGTGCCATGAGGAGTGCGAACTTCTGCGACACGCATGACTCCATCCTTGCCAGGATACACCTTAACAATTCTGGCTACCCGCCAATGCAGTGGGGGCAGGTTTGAGTCCTTGATGAGCACTAGCTGTCCTTCGGTCACATTCTTGTCTCCACTGATCCATTTTTTCTTCTGTTGGAGGTGATGCAGGTATTCCTGGTGTCATCGCTTCCAAAAGGATTGATGGATTTGTTGGACCAGGGACCATCGCTGTAACCTGTTCACAGGAGTCAGTGTAGTGTCGTTATCTGGGAGCACTTGTGGAGGCCAAAAGGTTAGGAAATGATTTGGGGTCAATGCAGATGCGTCATTGGGATCAGTTGACAGTGCGCAAAGAGGTCGGGAATTTAGGGATACTTCCACCTGAGCCAACACGGTGCATAGTTCTTCATAGGTGAGCAGTTGCAGTCCTACAGACTTCAGTAGAAGGGATTTCACACTTTTAATCCCTACCTCCCATAATCCGCCAAAGTGTGGAGCAGCGGGTGGATTGAAATGCCAGGTTGTCCCTTTGGGAGCTGCAGTTTCAACAAAGAGTTTCTTTGTGGTGGCATCAGCCAGAAATCTTGCAAGATCAGTCAATTTACGATTTGTACCAACAAAATTTGTGCCACAGTCACTATATATGTGTGCACAGTGTCCTCGTCGCGCAATGAAGCGTCGAAAAGCAGCGAGGAAGGCATCTGTAGATAGGTCAGATGCAAGCTCAATATGTATGGCCTTAGTGGTAAAGCACACAAACAGGCAGATATATGCTGAGAGAATTCGAGGTTTTCTTACCTTGGCCATGGTAATGGACAAGGGGCCACCATAATCAACACCGGTGTGGAGAAAGGGTTTAGCCTGAGACACTCTAGATGCTGGCAAACTAGCCATGACAGGTGAAACACTCTTTGGACGAGTTCTGAAGCATTTTAGGCACGCTTTCAAGCGCCGGCGAATTAAATTCCTGGCACCTATTATCCAAAACTCTTGCTGGAGCAGTGACTGCACCATAAGGGCGCCTGGGTGCAGGAATTCCTGGTGGAGCTTGTCAATGAGGAGAACAGCTAGGCGACTGTTCTTAGGAAGTAGTATGGGATGTTTCTGATCCGATTGTAAGGCTGAATCCTGAAGCCGACCGCCCACCCATAGAATACCATCACCATCACCATCCACAAAGGGTGTCAAACTCTGAATGGCGGGAGTGAATAACTGGTTGCGTGAGAGTCTGGCAAATTCCTCAGCGAAGTCAGTTTATGTTTCCTTGATCAAGGTCTTAAATGCAGATTGCACTTCCTTAGCTTGTAGTGGACCTAGAATTCTTGTACAGTTCGGACGTGCATTATAGCTAAATCGAAGACACCAAGTCACTATTCTTTCTACTTTACGCAGGCAGGAAAATTTATCCATTAACGTAGCTAACGGAGATGACTCTATGACAGTGTGAAGAACCACAGACGAACGTTTCTCCGAGTGGGCTTCCTCAGATATCGTGATTGGGGAGACAGGCCAGTTTTCTTTGGGCTGACGAAGCCAAGGAGGGCCGGACCACCAAAGTGGATGCTGTACTAATTGTGCAGGAGTAAGGCCACGCGATGCACAGTCAGCAGGATTGTCTGCGCTAGAAACATGACACCAGTAGTTTGAGGATGTATAATCCTGAATTTTGCTTACCCTATTGGCCACAAAGGTTTTCCATTGATGTGGGGATGCTTGGATCCAGGCCAAAACAACTGATGAGTCAGTCCAAGCATATACTTCTCGCATTGGCAACTCAGGGGAGTATGCTTCGATCAGAGTATGTAGGCAATGTGCCAAGAGGAGAGCTGCACATAGTTCAAGACGAGGGAGAGTCACTCGTTTCAAAGGGGTGTGCCGGAAATTAGGCATTTCGTCACTTTTTTAATTTATTCTATAATTTTAAATTTTTTTTTGGGGTTTCCATTTTTTTAATTTGTCTGGTGGTTAATGGGGGTGATTTACTTTTTGTTAGGCCGGTGTACGCCACCGATTTAAACTTGGTGCCAGTGGACCAAAGCCCCTTCCCAGGGGGCCAATCTGATATTTTGCTGTCTAATGTGGACATGGTCAGCCCGGTTGAAATTTCTCTCGCCTGCAGTCACGCCCCGAGTTTGTAATTTTAATTCCCTGCATGACCAAAACTGCTTGAAGCAGCTCCTGGGCTGCAAGCTGCTACCTTGTAGAGGCCTGCTGAGAAAAGCATGTCTCGTCACGAAGCAGTCTCCAGTGGAGCTGCGTTTCCACCTTAGTGGCTATTTCTGCCCCCCCTTCCTCTCTCTCCTCCTCACTTTAGTTCTGAGAAATTAAGCTAAGAGCAGTGACCGGACGGGACGATGACCTGATGCAAAAACCTTCTCCCGGGTCCGACAGACACATCCCTGACATCTAGCGGCAAAAAAAAGTAACCGCGGGCCTGGTCGCCAGCGTGCAGAGCTTACCCTCATGACACCTGGTGGCAAGTCTGCTCACCACCTCAAGTAGTTCCCCCTTACGCCGCTAGAAGGCAGCGTCGCCGTGCCATAAGGCACTATGCTTTCCTCTCGCGGCCCGGAGAAGTCGATTGTTCTTTGTTTTCGTTTCGGTCCGGTAGAGAGCGCGCATGTCGTGTTGTTGCCACGACCGCCTCGGACTCCTTCGGAAATTTTCGGCTTAGAACCGAACCTACCCCCTCCTTTGACCCGGGGCCTTACCGCCCGATTTAATTAGGGGTTTTGGCCGATTGCGGGGCACTCAGCCCTCTGACCTCGGCTACTGACCTCGTCTCACCTACGTCCTCTGCGCTAAGAGGCTTTTTGCGGGAACGGTGATTTTCGCGTGCACGAGAATGTAGTCAGTTTGCTTAAGGGATGTGATCCCGTTTGTACAGTAGCCAGGCAGAGGTAGTTTTTAGAAAAGTCATGCGTAGTTAAATTTTTATTTATTCTTATTTAATTCTAAAAATTCCGGTTTCGTCCGCGCATCCTGATTTCTCGGTCCGCGGCATCCTGATGTCGGCGCGAGACACCTAGTGAGCTCCGAACTCTACACCCTGGTTGGTGAGTAATTTTTTTTTCCTTTCCCCCCCCATTCCCGTTTGTTGGCCTTTTGCGCCGACGGTATAGGACTGTCTGGAAGCAAGTCTAATTCGTTTTGGATTTGATTTGGGTTTCAGACAGGGTCGAAGTGCTGGAGAGAGAAATCGCTCCCAGCTCGTGGTCCCGCACCTCCACTGCGGGTCACGTTAGAAGAGAGGTTTCCGCGACCCGACGTTATTTTTTGAAGACCCGGGTGGTAATGTGAAATCAACATCCCCCCCCCCCACTTTCTAGCTACGAACTACATAAATCAAATGAATAGCCTACCAGCGAACAGTGCTTTCCTCAAGAATATGTAGAATCAACAAAACTAATCAGCGATTTAATTGTTGGGACATTCAAATTTGGTGCAATTTTTAAATTTTAATTATGTAATAATTTTTGCTAAGGTGTAACATGTACTGTTTTAATTACTCCTGGGGCGCCCCCTTTAACTTTGTTATTTACTAAGATTTTTATTGTCAGGTTTGAATAATACGAACACAAAATTCCTTAATAATAAACCAGGGAACCTATAGACCAAGCTACTTGTGTAGTGTTGATTTATTAAGATATACCTTCTTCCCTTAAAAGATCCATACTCCTCCCAAGTTGCTTGTGTCAGGGAGATCCAAATTATCTTGTTCTCCACCTCGTGCCACCTCTGGTCAATTATTTAATTTTCTAATTTTTCTTACCCAGCAAGTTTCCAAGGCTCTTTTTAATTAATTTAAAATAATTCAACTTTGAGGCACGAGGGGCGTTACAATTGGTAGCAGAGCGTGGTTTGGTCTATAGGCATACCCAAATCGAGTAGGCATACCTAAAAAAAAAAAGATAAAATAAAATATATATATATATATAAAAAAAAATTAATTAAATTTTGTGATAGCAAGTTTGTAATAATAACATTGTGAACTGATCGCTGGTACACCCGGTAGTTATATTGCTTTTCTATTTTAAAGTTATGATTGAGTTTTAAAGGCCCGTGTGGACTTAGTCTGCGCGCGGCGCAAGAAGTCGCGGCGTCCGGTCCGCTAGCAGGCCGGCAGCGAGACGTGTCTTATCTCTCGCCTCAGCTGGCGTCCCCCCCCCCTCCCCATCACCCCGCTTGAGCCAGCGACACGCCCGTTATCTGAGGGCGACGACACGGCCCTGTTCCTCCCGCACACCCCTCTCCCTTGTCCATCGTGGGAGACGACCTTGCGAGCGGCAGGTCAATCCCCTTGTGGACATATACAGGTGGTGCAGGTCAACCTGACAGGGGACGTTCGCGCAGTTGTCTGAGTAGTACGGCGACTCTTTACGCAAATAAGTTTGGGCACATACCCCCCCACCTTGAAAGTGTGACTTACTCCCCGCGCATTGGGGTTAGTTGGTAGTTTATATTAATATAGGAAGCCTTAGGAGGTATTTAAAATTAAGATAGTTGTTAAGAGAGGAGTATTTATGGTGTACGTTTGAATCGTACATGTGTGTTAAATTTTTGTTTTAATTAGCAGTAATTTACGTCCGAGCAGTATGTTTAAGCCGGAGTTATTGCTGTCAGATGAGCTGACCTATGAGTTACAGCTACGCAATTTGCCCTCCAGTGGCAATGTCCAAGTCCTCAGGAAGAGGCTCAGGGCCGCCCTTCATGATGGTGTGCCCACTAGTGTAGCGAATTTGGATTTAGATGTAACTGAAGAATTCAACCTTGCTTGCGCCAAGTTTTATGATATATCGGCTTTCGTAAGCTATCTAGATGTGGAGGAAAATTTACCCAATGTCGAGCGACATATAGTCAGGCTAAAACATGTTACCCGACGTTTGCAAAACCTGAAACAGCTTTCGGCAGACCTTCTCCATGGAATTTATATAAAAGAGGTAGAACGATGTTTGCAACAGACGGCAGGTTTCCATTCAAAATTGGCGGCGAGAGCAGCCGTTTTGGAAGACACACGACGCAGTCAGCATTATGTGGCTGGGGCACAGGCTTTAGGCATCGATTGTCCCGCCTTCCCGGAAGGGGACGCTCCTAGCTTGCCCCTGGGAGTAGAGCAACCCGACACGCGACAATCAGAAGTACGGGCGACGGTAAACAGACAGGAGACGGAAACGAGCAGATTACCAGACGCAGCCCCTGACTCACAGCCACTAACGTCGCTTCCAAACCAACCGATACACGTATCTACCACTCATTCAGAGCCGCTTGTGCAGTCGACGACAGCGGCGACAAACATTACAACGAGTCATGTGACAACCCACCCCGTCACTAGCGTGACATTTTCACAGGGATTACCAACCTTGGCACAACAAATGACGCAACCATACCCACCAAACATGTTTTTCCCGTATCCGATCGCTCAGGGCTATTTTAACCCTTATGCTCAATTTCAGCCACAGTTTCCTTCATGGCAAACCACCCCACTTCCGAGTGCTGGTATTCTGCAGCCGCCACTCACAACGCCCCAGCTCACTCCACCACAAATCAGCCCCTCGGGTGCGACTCGGGAACAGACTCAGTCGCACCCGGTGTCACACCAGCCTTCACCTCAGCCGGCAGGAGCCGCGGCTCAGCCCCACGACTCAGTATTGCGGAGCACGACAGCCCCAGAAACTGGCTACAGTTTCTATGGAAAAATCACCCATCCTGTAGAAAGGCTACTCAAGGAATTGCCAGAGGCGTCGGGTCTGGACGCACACAAACTGATTGATTTCCTTCGAGTCTTGTTAAAGCTACGACAAAAGGAAGGGATTCCCGACAAACAAATTTTTGAAATTGTTTACCCGTACACCCAAGCTCCCCTAAGTGAGAGGATCATGGCAGCCATTGAGAATGACCTCACTTTCGACGAGTTTCATGAAGACGTGTTAAATTTTTGTATACCGAGTAGGCTACTCACAAACATCCGGTTGGAGTGGTTTAACCGACTGCAGCAGCGTAATGAAGCCTTGCCAAATTACGTGGCTGACATACGCGAAGCCAACCAGGTACTCAGGCTAAAGGTTTCCGAGAGAGAGGTCGTGAGTACGATCCTAGACGGTTTGAACCCAGCGGAGCGCTCGCGCTCAGTGTTCCAGGCACGCCCCCAAAATTATGCTGAGCTTGACAAACTTTGCGTACACGCCACAAACATAGAATACGCTGATTTTCAGCGAAATAAACAAGCCACATTCGCTAGTCAACAAGGTAGCAGCGCGGGAACGGAGCGCAGTAATTCGCAACATAAGAATGCAGCACAGAAACATCAGGGCAATACATTTTTCTCTTCAAGGCCACAAGGGAGATATCAACAAAATGCACATTGTACTTTCTGTAAAAGAGACGGACATTCCCTGTCCCAGTGTTACCACAAAAACAACAAACAAAATGGCGACACTCCAAAAAACGCATAACGCGGTGGCCTGAACAACCTTATTCAGGGCCACCGAAAAATTCAAGTGTTAAAAATTCTTCTTATAAGTGGGAAGTTCAACTTGCGCCAAGTAATGGCCGTACACAAGAAACACCATTACACAAAAACAATAATCCTAACAACAAGGAGTCCAGGAATAAAAGTAACAAGCGAGGTCACAAACATAAACAAAGAAAGCACAATAGCAGGAGAAATAACAAAAATAAGGGAAATGGTAATTCAACGCACACGTACTCATGTAAAACGTGTGTTGAGCCTACAAATAAGGGCAAGAGAAAGTGCCACCAAATTTTTGGCAATATTCCTACAGTAATTCCGTATGCAGTAACAACGATTGGCGAACACACTGTATCGGGACTAATTGATACAGGATCAGCGCGCAGCCTGATTTCTGGGCAGTTATTTAACAAGTTAAAACAGAGCAAATTAATTCTAAAGACTGAGACCACTAAGTTACAATGTTTCACAGCTTCAGAGCAGCCATTAAATATTACGTTAGCAGTTGTGATCAAGGTGAAGATTGATTTATATTCATGGAATTTTCCATTTTTGGTGTCTGATCAACTTGCCACAGACCTAATCTACGGGTCTGATTTCATCGCCAAGACAGGTCTAATCATTAATCTTCAGGCGAAGAATTTCGTTTTCAAATTCAACATGGGTAATCCTATTCCTTGTGGGACCCCTGAACAAATAGTTTCAGCTCCGGCCGAGCCAACGGCAGCCATCTTGGATCAGGGTAACACCACTTCACACGAGCACCTTAATACACAGCAGCGGGCCGCCATTGATAAATTATGCAGAACTTTTCCAGATGTCTTGACTAGTAAATTAGGTCGCACAAAATTAGTCGAGTACCAAATTGAGTTAGCGGATAAAATACCAGTGAGATCTCACCCTTATCAATTTTTAGGCCCTAAGATGCAGACGATGCGCAATCATGTTCAGGAGCTTTTAGAAAAAGGGGTAATCGAACCCTCGACCTCCGCCTACAGTTCCCCAGCTTTCCTGGTGCCTAAGGGCAAGGATCAACAACGATGTGTAATTGATTACAGAAAAGTTAATGAGAAAATAGTCATACAAAACATACCTTTGCCAGACCTAAACACTGCTTTTCATTGGTTCAGTAAAGCCAAATATTTTAGTGTGTTTGATCTAAATTCTGCCTACCACCAAATTCCCCTTACTGCGGATTCAAAACCCATCACAGCCTTCTGTGTCCCTTGGAACTTGTACCAATACACAGTAGTACCTTTCGGACTTGCCACGGGAGCCCAAGTACTAACTCGACTCCTGGATCAGATACTAGGAGATCTAAAATTCAAAACAGTGTACAACTACCTAGACGATGTCGTCGTATATTCAGAAACATTTGAAGAACACATCAAACATTTAGAGGAAGTCCTAAGTAGATTTCGTAAAGCGGGGTTAACTGTCAACACAAAAAAGGTTAAGTTTGCAGTCCAAGAACTGTCTTTTCTAGGACACCTGGTTTCTAGCAAGGGAGTCACCATTGATCCTTCACGTACTCAAGCTATTCGTGATTTTCCGCCTCCCACAAACCCTAAGGGTATTTCACGTTTTATTGGTATGGCAAATTTTTACTCAAAATATATTCCTAATTTCGCTGAGCACGCAGCACCACTAAATACGTTGCGTAAGAAAAACACACCTTTCACATGGGGTCCGGAACAAGAAAAAGCTTTTAATTTCCTGAAACAGGCGATTTCTTCCCCGCCTGTACTCCGCATGGCAGACTTCACCAAACCTTTCATTTTACAGACTGATGCGTCCAGTGTGGCTATAGGCGCAGTACTGTCACAGGAAGTCGAAGGCTGTAGACAGCCCATTGCGTTTGCGTCGCGGACACTTACCCACGCCGAGAGGAAAGCCTCCTCGATCTACGAATTAGAATGCCTCGCCGTGGTATTTGGCATTGACAAATTCCGCCAATTTATAGAACACAGGGAATTCCTGTTAGAGACAGATAATCAGGCATTAGCCTGGCTTTTGGCACACCCGAAACAATTAGGGAAACTCGGGCGATGGATTGCAAAAATTTCCTCTTTGAAGTTCAAAATCCAACATATTCGGGGCACACAGAATATAGTAGCGGACACACTGTCTCGCATGTTCGAAAACCCAACTCAGACTCCGCCCGAAGGAACACCACACTTATGTCAAGCCCTATTGACAGACTTTCCGTTGGCATTTCAGGATTTACAGAGCCAGCAGGAAGCTGACCCACACATTTCCAGTATTATTAAACGTTTTAGTTCAGGAACGGCGCCAAAATACTTTAGGATGTCTAAGGGGCTGTTGCAAAAACGCACCCCCCAATCAAAAACATACAAAATCGTGCTCCCGCAAAATCTACGTAATATGATATTCCATTATTATCACACTTTGCCGGTGGGCGCACACCTCGGTATATATAAGACCATTCAGGGTATCCGACGTCATTTCGTGTGGGACGGCATGCACAAGGACATCACCGAGCAGGTGAAACTATGCAAAATCTGTGCACTGAGTAAGCCAGCGCAGAACACTCGTTTCGGTTATTTAACTTCAGATGTGGCTGAGCGCCCCATGCAAAAGATGTTTATCGACTTTGTCGGGCCTTTCCCGCGCTCAAAGACAGGAAACACTATGCTGCTGGTGTGTATTGACGCCTTCACAAAATTTGTCTGGCTCATCCCCATGCGAAAAGCCACCGCAGAAAACACTGTATCTGCGCTACGTAATCAGATCTTCAAGACGTCGGGAGTCCCGTCTATAGTAGTGTCAGATAATGCAACCCAGTTCACGGCTAGGATTTTTAAGAACATGTGCTTCTCACATGGCATTCTGCACGTCACAACCTCGCCTTATTATCCACAGCCCTCGCATGCTGAGAGATTCAACCGCAATCTCCGGTCTGCTCTAATAGCTTACCATGCGCAGGAGCAGGATAAATGGGATTCGAATTTGGTGTGGCTACAAATGGCCTTTAATTATGCACATCATGAAGGACACAAAAGTACTCCTTTCGAACTCATGTTCACTTACCGACCTAATACCCCTCTTTCAAATCTTTGGTCTTTGAATGACCTATTGCCCGATGATCCGAGAGACATCAGGGAGATTTGGAGACGAGCTCGTAAAAATCTCAACCTGGCTCATGAGAGCAGAAAAAAGAAATACAACGAAAACAGATCTCCTAACCCTTATAGGGTAGGCGATTTTGTGCTTTGTAAGGCACACCCACTCAGCAAGGCAGTGGATAAGTTTTCCGCCAAGCTGGCGTACCGCTGGAGAGGTCCTTTTCAAATACAGCGATTTTTAACGCCAGTTACGGTTAGCCTAGCTGACCCCAGTTCAGGAGAATTCGTGACCAGAGCGCACATCTCCCATCTAAAGAAAACACATGCTGACTTAAAGTAGATGTGTTTAATTTCTTTACCCTAACATAGGGAACTCTCTAATATTAGGCATGCCAGAAATCCTCGAGGTCTTAAAAATCCATGGTACTAGAAATAAGAATGCTAGCTTTACGTTGTATTAGTTTTAAGTGGCCACTTAGTTAATAAGCTCTTAGTTAATAAGTTTGTTTAAGGGTTATCGATATGTTGTGCCTGAGAGGCGGACGCGTCTCAAAGGTGTTAGAATATAAGTAGTAGGATACAGGCGAACCTGGTACTAGTTTTACTGAGCAGTGTAAGTGTTGTTTTTTTTTTCTTCCCTATATGCTCCGCATTCAAGCGGGGGAGTATGTGCCGGAAATTAGGCATTTCGTCACTTTTTTAATTTATTCTATAATTTTAAATTTTTTTTGGGGTTTCCATTTTTTTAATTTGTCTGGTGGTTAATGGGGGTGATTTACTTTTTGTTAGGCCGGTGTACGCCACCGATTTAAACTTGGTGCCAGTGGACCGAAGCCCCTTCCCAGGGGGCCAATCTGATATTTTGCTGTCTAATGTGGACATGGTCAGCCCGGTTGAAATTTCTCTCGCCTGCAGTCACGCCCCGAGTTTGTAATTTTAATTCCCTGCATGACCAAAACTGCTTGAAGCAGCTCCTGGGCTGCAAGCTGCTACCTTGTAGAGGCCTGCTGAGAAAAGCATGTCTCGTCACGAAGCAGTCTCCAGTGGAGCTGCGTTTCCACCTTAGTGGCTATTTCTGCCCCCCCTTCCTCTCTCTCCTCCTCACTTTAGTTCTGAGAAATTAAGCTAAGAGCAGTGACCGGACGGGACGATGACCTGATGCAAAAACCTTCTCCCGGGTCCGACAGACACATCCCTGACATCTAGCGGCAAAAAAAAGTAACCGCGGGCCTGGTCGCCAGCGTGCAGAGCTTACCCTCATGACACCTGGTGGCAAGTCTGCTCACCACCTCAAGTAGTTCCCCCTTACGCCGCTAGAAGGCAGCGTCGCCGTGCCATAAGGCACTATGCTTTCCTCTCGCGGCCCGGAGAAGTCGATTGTTCTTTGTTTTCGTTTCGGTCCGGTAGAGAGCGCGCATGTCGTGTTGTTGCCACGACCGCCTCGGACTCCTTCGGAAATTTTCGGCTTAGAACCGAACCTACCCCCTCCTTTGACCCGGGGCCTTACCGCCCGATTTAATTAGGGGTTTTGGCCGATTGCGGGGCACTCAGCCCTCTGACCTCGGCTACTGACCTCGTCTCACCTACGTCCTCTGCGCTAAGAGGCTTTTTGCGGGAACGGTGATTTTCGCGTGCACGAGAATGTAGTCAGTTTGCTTAAGGGATGTGATCCCGTTTGTACAGTAGCCAGGCAGAGGTAGTTTTTAGAAAAGTCATGCGTAGTTAAATTTTTATTTATTCTTATTTAATTCTAAAAATTCCGGTTTCGTCCGCGCATCCTGATTTCTCGGTCCGCGGCATCCTGATGTCGGCGCGAGACACCTAGTGAGCTCCGAACTCTACACCCTGGTTGGTGAGTAATTTTTTTTTCCTTTCCCCCCCATTCCCGTTTGTTGGCCTTTTGCGCCGACGGTATAGGACTGTCTGGAAGCAAGTCTAATTCGTTTTGGATTTGATTTGGGTTTCAGACAGGGTCGAAGTGCTGGAGAGAGAAATCGCTCCCAGCTCGTGGTCCCGCACCTCCACTGCGGGTCACGTTAGAAGAGAGGTTTCCGCGACCCGACGTTATTTTTTGAAGACCCGGGTGGTAATGTGAAATCAACATCCCCCCCCCCCCCCCACTTTCTAGCTACGAACTACATAAATCAAATGAATAGCCTACCAGCGAACAGTGCTTTCCTCAAGAATATGTAGAATCAACAAAACTAATCAGCGATGTTTTTGTTGGGACATTCAAATTTGGTGCAATTTTTAAATTTTAATTATGTAATAATTTTTGCTAAGGTGTAACATGTACTGTTTTAATTACTCCTGGGGCGCCCCCTTTAACTTTGTTATTTACTAAGATTTTTATTGTCAGGTTTGAATAATACGAACACAAAATTCCTTAATAATAAACCAGGGAACCTATAGACCAAGCTACTTGTGTAGTGTTGATTTATTAAGATATACCTTCTTCCCTTAAAAGATCCATACTCCTCCCAAGTTGCTTGTGTCAGGGAGATCCAAATTATCTTGTTCTCCACCTCGTGCCACCTCTGGTCAATTACTTAATTTTCTTATTTTTCTTACCCAGCAAGTTTCCAAGGCTCTTTTTAATTAATTTAAAATAATTCAACTTTGAGGCACGAGGGGCGTTACAGGGGCAACCTTGGATTTTGCAAATAACAACTGGGTTGAAATTACACCTGAGGCGGACACCAGGCACAGGTACACAACTGCAGCATATCCCTTCTCAGAGCTATCAGCAAAGCCATGTAGTTCGATAAGGGACTGAGGATGATGCTTGTTGATGCAGCGAGGAATGGCAATGGCAGAACACAAAGACAGCTCACTTCTTATAATTTCCCATTTTGCTGCTATGTCGGATGGAACAGGACTATCCCATCCAATGTTTACTGACCACAGGCATTGCATCAGGTGCTTGGCTAAAAGCATCAAAGGCGACAACCACCCTAACGGGTAGAAAATGCGAGCTATTTCGGACAAAATCCCCTGCTTCGTGAGTACAAGTGATCGAAATTGGAAGTCATATGAAAAGGTATCCTGAATCGGATTCCAGTGTAACCCTAAGACCTTTACAGAGGAGCTATCATCAAATGAATATGTCTCAGAAGGGTGTAGTACAGCTTCTGGCGGTAGGTCATTGAGGAGTTCAGTAGAGTTGCTGGCGAACTTCCGCAGTTCAAAACCACCAAGCGAAAGTAACTGTTAGAGGTCTTTCCTCAGCCTTCGAGCTGACTGCAAATCATTGGTCTCTGTGACAATGTCATCAACATAAGTGTTTTGTAACAGAGCTTTAGCAGCTAACGGGAGATCTCCCCCTTCATCCTCAGCCAGCTGATGTAGTGTGCGTAGAGCCAGGTAGGGAGCCGAACAAATGCCATATGTAACAGTATTCAATTTGTATGTCTGTACTGGTTGATCCTCACTTGCTCGCCACAGGATACACTGATAATTTCTGTGGTCGGGATGTACCAAAATTTGATGGTACATCTGTTTGATGTCAGCGGTAAATACAATTGTGGGAATCCAAAACTGCAGCAATACATTTACAATGTCACATTGAAGCTTAGGTCCGGTTAACAATGTGTCGTTGAGCGAATGTCCTGAGTTGGTCTTAGCAGACGCATCAAAAACTACCCTTAATTTAGTGGTAGTGCTACTAGGTTTCTGAACACAATGATGCGGGATGAAGTATGACTTGGCCGGAACCTCATGAGAACCAATAGGACTCATGTGTCCACTGGCTAGGTAATCATCCATGAAATCCACATATTGTTTCTTCACTTCCGGTTCAAACGGCGCTCTAAGGACTGAAAGCGACGAAGTGCTGAACTGTGCGAATCCCCTAGGTCTGGATCGGCGGTCTTGGAGGGCAATGTAACAACATATCTACCGATTTCCAGTCGGGTGCATGTTTGGCTAAAAATGCTTTCACACTCCTTTTCGTCTGGCGTGGGAGTGAGCTTGACATCTGGCAGATCCTCCAGCTGCCACAAACGTTCTACAGCAGCATCTAGAGTCTCATTACAAGAAGAAACAAACAGGGATGTAATTTCAGCAGTGGGCAAAAGAGTTTCAGTGGTGTTTGTTACTCTACCCATGAGTAACCATCCGAAGCTTGATTCTAAGGCAACAGGAGTGCCAGGAGGGCCCTCTATTTTCCTCCCTGTCAAGATATTTGGAATCAGTTCTGCGCCTATCAGCAAGTCAACAGAATCGGGAAAGGCATATGAAGGGTCTGCTAACCTTAAATGGTTTAGATCAGGGGTGCCCACAAGGGGGGGTAACGATGCAGACTGCGTCATTAAAATTTCAGGGAAGGGGGGTGGTTAAAAGACGAGAAAAATGTATATATTATTTACATAATTATAGCTTCTAATGTGAAAATACGTTTCTGGTGCTTTGATAATTGAAAGGGATCTTGTAAATCAAATTGGCAACCCCGCACTTTCCTCAACAAAAGCAGTTTGGCATCTGTCGGTTCAGGATGGAAATATTACCTGATATGACCAGAATTATAATTAGAAAATCAGTTTTAATTAATGCAAAATGTGATAAAATATAATACTAAAAAAGTATAATATTATAAAATAATTGAGTAAATCATTAAGAAAATGTAATAAAACATTTCGGGGGGGGGGGGCGCATCATTAGGTTAGGAGGGGTGAGTCATAGTGTTTGGGGGGGGGGGGGGCACCTCTGTTTAGATAATGCCAATTGTTTGTTTTCAATGGTGATGATGGGGTAAGACCTGTTAATTGAGGAAGGACTAGCATTTCTGTTGAGAAGTTAGGCCCTTCCTGTCCATTAGGTCTGATCAAACATGAAACAACTCCACGTGCTATCGTGAGTGGTGTTTGGGAAATACCCTGAAGAGGCTGCGATATCCTTCGTTGACGAAGCCCCGATCGATTAATGGTACCCTCAGAGATGAAGTTGGCTTGGCTTCCAGAGTCCAACAGTACTCTGAGTAGCTGAAATGCTCCCGACGTGTCTTGAGCTTCCACCAATGCTGTAGAGAGCAACACTGTGGTGTAAGTAGATCCTCCGGAGAATGAGGACAGGACCGATGTAGGTGTGTCACTGTCCACCGCAACCTCATCAGGTGGCTCGTTGCTGACTTCTTTCTGCCGATGTTCAGTGCCTTCAAAATGCAGCAAGGAATGATGGCGAGAAGGACAATGACTACATGAAAATGACGACAAGCATCTTTTCACAGTATGATGGGGCCTTAAACAGTTTATACACAATTTTTGATCCTTGACAGATGCGAATCTGTCCCTTGCGTTTCGTTTAGTGAAAACCGAACATTGGTACAGAGGGTGTTTTCCATTACACATACAGCAAGCTGAAGATGATGCAACAAAGTATGTGCCAGATGCATTGTGCCATTGACCTTGGGTTGTGCAGTTGATGACCTTTGAAGGCCCGGGTTTGGGAACCTGGCCACGCCCACTGACACCCACTGCTTCTACGGATCTGCACTGTTTTTCCAGGAATACCATAAAGTCTTGAAGTGCTGGTGTTTCCAACTCTTGAACACGCAACTCCCACAACCTTCGTAAATTTCCACTAAGATGCTTCTCAAGCAGATGAAGCAATAATAGGTCCCACTGATCTATCGGTAGTCCTAATGCTTGCAAAGCTGCCACATTCTCACCAATTGTAGATAGAAAACTACGCAGGGTAGCCACTGATGTCAAGGTGGCAACAGGAACCTGCAGTATGGCATCTAGGTGATGTGATATTATCAACCGCTGGTTATCGTATCTTCTCCCCAATAATGTCCATGCTACCTCAAAATTGTCACCTGTCAATGGCAGTGACTGCACTAATGACAGGGCCTCACCCTCCAAGGATAGCCTTAAGTATGCGAACCGTTCCACATTTGACAAGTCACGATTATCGAGAATAAGTGTTTGAAACAGGTTAGCGAAGTTGGTCCAAGAGGCTATTTTACCTGCAAAACATGGTAACTTAATTGAAGGTAGTGACACTCGCGGTGCAGGTGAAGAACCTTTGGAGACCTGAGTCTGTTTTGAATCACATACTGCAGTGTCAAGGATTGACATTATGACATAGTAGCGGTCATAAAATTCATCTAACCTATTTGTGTGCTTGGCGAGGTCAAAATGTGGTTTGTCCTTGGACATCAATTCGAGTGTCAAGTGATCCTGTTCAAAACCAAGTTTTAGGTCTGGTAGATCTCGGCAGGTGGATATAAACAGTCCCTGCTGTGAGTTGTCAGTCTCAAACTTGTTGGCTAAGGCTGCGGCTCGTTGTAATCTGTTCTCAGCTCGCTCCAGTCGGCTAATGAGAACTTCTGCCTTTTCAGACATGACGTGCACGAGATAAGAACACGTGCAAAAAACATAAACAAATGGATGTGAACGACCACACAATTACGATCGATTGGTCGCCATCTCGAACAATCGATATAACTCGTACTGCAAGTGTTGACGTTACAGCTTCATCACCACGTCAATACATGTACATATATTTTATTATAATAAACAAAACATGTTTTCTTCTCCAAATTTAAATATATATTCTTTTGTTTCGATGTCGATGTGCCTCCTTAAATTATCCAGACAATACAACCACGATTCCACGGTGCACAAAGCCAGCAAAACGCACGCGCCTGAAAGACGACACAAGACGAGACGAAAACACGTAAACGACTAACAATTAATGTTGTAGGATCTTGAATCCGGCCCGGAGGACCACATGTCTGGGCTCAATCGACATAATGGACTGTATAATTACTAATAATCACAAACTTCTACTGTCGCGCACCGCCGACCTACCGAAGCGAAAAACAAACGAGAACGAAATGGTCACAAGATGGCGTGGGAGCAACAGCGTCACGATTCCAACGCTGCGGGCGAGAAATTCAAATTCAACATTTACACCCGGCCTGAACAATTATCAATTCTATAACTTCACCACAATGGCTTCCTATTCTACTCTAATTGGTTGGTGCAACATGCATCTAAAACAAAAATAAAATTAATTAATTTTTCTTCTATTCGTACAACCTGTAGTCCATGCACACAACTATTGTATGCGCTATTGTGAATCAGTAGGTTCAAAAACATGGCGGTCAAATCTTGTGTGCACTATCTAATGTTACTGTTATTTTTTTAAATATAAACTCAGTTAACTGTAAAACAGACTGTCGATAATTTTTTGTGCTTGAATGTGAATTAAATTAGTTTGGTTGTTTCCGAATGGTCTTAAAAACATTTGTGGATGATAAACGTTAAAAGGGGAGAAAATTCACCATTTTACATTGTACATTGATGTTTTCCTTTTATTGTGTTTTTATCTCAGCCACCATTTTTAATTTAGCACTTGTTCTAGACACAAGAAGCGCTGCAATTTTAGGCAAACATTTTCTTTAGGAGTTGTTGATCTATATTAGTATATGTCTATGGGCGTTTCCTTCAAAACACTTAAATGTAAACATAAACAGTGATATGAAAGTAAAGGTATTATTTGCTACTTGGTGGTTTTTGATGTAAACAATGCCTGGGACGAGATGTGCTGTTGGTATTTGCTCGAATAGTTTGCAGAAGACGAAAATAAACCCGGACACCGCGCACATAAAATACCACAGGTTTCCAAAAGATAAACATTTAAGGAAGTTATGGGTACACCGTTGCAAGCGAAATGTTAATTTCAATCCTTCGGCTGCTAAAGTGTGTTCTGTTCATTTTAAAGACGATGACTTCGAAAGAGACCTCCAAAACGAACTATTGGGCTTAGCTCAAAAGAAGGTAAATTAATGTTATAATAAACGACGTTCTAATTTTATTTCAATAAAGAGCGCAAAACTAAATTTATAACATAAATATTGATAAATGCAGCTTGTAATGAAATAACTTAAAAACTTTTTTTTTCGTAGTTAATGCTAATATTGTGTAGTTATCTCCCAAAATAGCATTTTCAGTAAATATCAACATCACGGTTTTTTTTTTTTTTTTTTTTTGCTAAGTAAATTTAAAATTAGGAAAATACCATTTTGCAACACTAGAGACGTTCCTGTATTGTTATCTTCAAAACAGCGTTAATAAATTCCTACTAGATTCTTAGAAATCACAATTTTTATATGACATTTTAATACATTTGCATTGCCCCTGCCATTAATTGTTTACCCTTGTCCGTTTAGGTAAATATGTATTGTACGGATTAGCGCCAAAAAAAATCGTACAAATATGAAATAACTTTCATTATATGCTATCTTACGTCCTCTTTTCAGAACCGCCTGCGGAGATAAAAAATTCCAATTACTTTAGGAGATATCCAATTTTTTAACATTCATTTTTTGGCGATTTTTTTAAAAAAAAATTTGAAAAATTTGAAAATACCTTTATTCTGTGCTCTTGAACTTCCTCTTTTCATTAAACCCGGCTGAGATAAGAAATTCCAAATACTTTTGGAGATATCGAATTTTTTAATTTTCATCCTGTGCACTCATGCGGCTATAGAAGACGTGTGTAATAATTTGACCGTTGCCATTTTATATTTTGCGGTGTTCGCCTGAATGTCTAAATAACAGAAATTTTCCATTAGGTAAGGTTACTTACATTATAAATACTTCAAAATAAACGGAAATTAAAAATAATATCAATTTATTTTACATGTTTTATAGTTTTAAGTATTTATAATGTAGCTGACCTGACCTAACAAACCGGGACAAAGGATGAACAGAATAAACTCACGTAAGTTTCTTTTTACATGATGTATTCGTTCACGAGTCCAAAGATCCACATTAAGTTCTGCCATTCCCGATTACACCCGAATATTCACCTTCGGCCAACCTCGGGATTTATTTATTTTTGCGCAGGAAAAATGAATTGAAATATTAAAAGTGGTCGGATAGGTTAGCTACATTAAAACACTTTAAAACCCTTTGGATGGTTAGTTAGGTTAGTATAGCTACATTAAAATAAACAGAGAAATATAAATATTAATAAATAAACCCGAGGTTGGCCGAAGGTGAATTGTTCGGGTGTAATCGGGAATGGCAGAACTTTATGTGCATCTTAAGTTTCTCCGTTCAGGAACATCGCAAAAAAAAAATCATACATGTAAACAAGCAACTGTTATGGCCGCATGAGTGCACAGGATGAAAATTAAAAAATTCGATATCTCCAAAAGTATTTGGAATTTCTTATCTCAGCCGGGTTCAATGAAAAGAGGAAGTTTAAGAGCACAGAATAAAGGTATTTTCGGATTTTTTAAATTATTTTTTAAAAAAATCGCCAAAAAATGAAGATTAAAAAATTCGATATCTCCTAAAGTAATTGGAATTTTTTATCTCCGCAGGCGGTTCTGAAAAGAGGACGTAAGATAGCATATAATGAAAGTTATTTCATATTTGTACGATTTTTTTTGGCGCTAATCCGTACAATACATATTTACCTCAGTTTATGTATTTGTTTTGATAAACTTTATTCAAATATTGGAATGGTTTGATTAGGTAAGGTTAGCTACATCAAAAATACTTTTAGACATTTCGGATGGTTGGTTGGATTAGTATAGCTACATTTAAAAAACTATTAAAATTTGTTTCATGATTGCTTAGGAATTACCAATTTAAGATGTGGCTATCCTGACCTAAACTACCGTCCACAATAATTTAAAGTATTTTAACATCACTAACATAAAGTAACAGTATTTTTAATGTCGTTATACTAACCCAACCAACCATCATAGGCGTGCCTACAAGGGGGGCCAGGTGGGCCATGGCCCTCCCTAATGTAATCACTCAGATCACATTTTCTCTAATGCGTTCGTTAATATTCGTATATTCCTGGCACTGTTACATTCAAACTGTGTTTCAGTGTTGCAGCGTGCTAATTAACAATATTTTTAAACATTTTATCGTTTTGGAAATACAGCCGCCTTAGTTTATTTAAAACACGAGGTCCCTTAAAATGGCCAAGCAAAAAAAAATATTTTAAGAGGTTTGTTAAAGTTCTGTGAATTGCTGTGTTTGCATTCACTAAAAAGAAGTTCATTTCAAGGTAGATCTGGACCAAGCTATTGGAAAATTCTAGGAGGGAAAATGTGTAAGTACCCTTTAAACATTGTCTATTGAAAAAAAAAACATATTTTTAAGATTGTTAAAATTATACGGATATAAGTTTAAATATTAACTAGTAAACATATCTCGTTGATACTGCACAAAAATCATTGTGGTTGTACAAACAAACAGGAAACATAATTATTAATATTTTCTTACAACTGCAATTCACCAATATATTAACTACTTTTATTATAAAACAATACCTCCATTGACTAAAATAAACACAGAAGTCCATATGGGTAAACAATAAATTGCAGCGGCACCGTTTTTATTAACGCTGTTTTTGGAGTTAATACATGAACGTCTATAGCGTTGGAAAATGGTATGTTCGTAATTTTATTTTGCGGAAAAGCTGTGACATAAAATATTTACCGCATTTTCTTTCCGTTTAATATTTTTTTTCAAACTTGATAGTGAGATATAGGAAGAAATCTAGTAACTATGAAAATTCTTAAAATTTCAATTACTACCAATTTCATTTATTTTCCTGCAATATTTATGTTTTTATTACACTAACCAAAATATGTTCTGTTAATTCTTAAGGGGAGCCACTTTTCTGTAAAAAAATTTGTAATTAAAAATTTCAAAATGATATATTTTACTTCCTGATATGTTTTCCAATCACTATCTACTATTGTGTAGTGATACGTGAAGTAGTTTACCAGTAATTGACCATTTAATATAGTGGTTATGTTAGGTTGAGTACATTAAAAATAGTGTCAAATTGTGAGAATGGTTCGGTAGGTTTAGTTAGCTACATTTTATATTGAAGATACCTAACCAGTTGTTTAAACAATTTTGGTCAAATTCTTATATCGCAGCCTTTACATAAATAATATAATAAAATTCCAAAAATACTTTTTTCAAACACCAAAGATGTTCCTCTATTTACCCTGGAAACAGTGTTTCTAAATTTGTACTGGTTTCTGAGAAAGTACCGTTTATATGTTACATTAGGTAGTCTATGCAGTGAAGCAGCTGTCACCATGTTGTGCTTCAGCGTAGCAACTACACTTCAGTTCCGAAGTTCACCGCTCACACACGCAATGTCGATAAGACATATTATAGGATTAAAATGTGCAAGATAGATGTTGATATCTTCTTTCATAGACTTCAGTTATGGAGTACAAGAGAATTGTTGAGTTACATTAAAAATACTTTAAAATAGTGTGGATGGTTGATTAGGTTAGATTACCTACAATAAAAATACAGTGAAATCATGTGAACAGTTGGTTAGGTAAGAATAGCTACATCTTAAATATATAATTCCCAACTAAACATTAAAAATATTTTCACAGTATTTTTAATGTAGCTATAATAAGCTAACCAACAGCTTCCAATATTTAAAAGTATTTTAATGTAGCTAACCTGATTGAGCATTCATATTATATCACAAATTTGTAATATTTACTCCAAACACACACAAATGTGGCCTGGACTGGACTGTTGTGAATGTTAGGTTTGCCCACACGGGAAAGCAAAAAATTGCGGCGGCCGCATCAATGCACGAGTATTGTATTGTAACCTATAAACTGTAATTTCTCATAAACCGGTAGGAATTTAGAAACACTATTTTCAGAGTAAATAGAGGAACATATTTAGTGTTAAATAAAATAGTTTTGGAATTTTAATTTTTTTTTATGGAAAAGCCACAATATAATATTACAATTTTTATAGTACATATTTTTAATTTAGCTAACGTAACCAACCATCCGTCCACACTATTGTAAAGTATGTAGAGGTGTCACTATGAACAGATCCAAGTGCGCAAGTTAGTGAAGAAAGGGAATAGGGCACTCGGTCTACTTGGAAGGGTGCTGAAGTGAGCAGGCTGATGTAAAGTTTATCAGAGCCTGGGCTTTAGTTTTAATACTTGACTGTAAAATTTTTAGAGTATGTACCTATATTAATTTGTCCAGTCAACACCCGACACATTATTAGTAAAGTGTCGAGAATTTACTATTTTGTCTTCAGGATCTTCAAAGTAAGATACATATGTTTTGGGTGTTGTGGGGGGATATAAAGTTTTAACAAATGTTAGAATTTAGTTTGAGAGGTTTTAATTTTTATCCAGACAGCTTTAATGCCTGGGTGGTCAAGTTCAAGAGTTTGGCAGTGCAGTTATAACTGGGTATTTTTAAACACCACCTTCTCTTTCCTTTGTAGTTTCAGATGGGATCTCTTTCAGTTCTGAATTTGGTGTACCTATTTATCATTGAAATAGTGGAAGTTTATACTGGAGTTATTAAACCACATTTCAGTAAGACATATTAAGTCATGGTCAGTATGTGAAAAATTATCAAAAAATTTAACTGATTTTGTTCTTATACCTTTTACTTTTTTATAAAATATATTCCACTCACACAAAATTAATGTAAACAGAGACAAGTAAATATAAAGTGTTCCTCCAGACACATTGTTAGAACAGACTTGCTTGTTGATTCTGATTCTTAATCCATAACCACAGGACAGTACACTGTTTTCTGAAATTTGATCAGCATGAAGTTTACCATCGCAGGGACTGATGAGACAGCCATTAAACCAGAACATGGTGTTATGAATCCTTTCAAAGTCTTCTTCCGATCCTGTGATGTGGAAATATGCATATGTATTATATTTTGAACTTAACAACTTTCACTTGGGAGAGATTTATTTCATTAGCAGTATAGTCCATTCTTTCTTTTACTTGAACTGTAGGGCCTAAATGAGTTATGAATAGTGCTTTAGTTCTTTTAAAGACAGGTTTTGAGATGGTTGAGCCAGTCTTCATTTCCTGACTTACTGTCCGCTTGAGCTTGTATTTGTTTCGAACTTTAGTGAAGCCTTCATCGTCGACTGTCTGTTTAGAGAGTAGTTCGTGCTGTTTCTGACGTCCCGGGAAAACTGCTGCCTTGCGTGTAGGTCGGTCGACCGGCAAGGGGACAGATGTTTAGACATTCCTTGTCGTTTGTTCTCCAATCTTGTTTCCCATGCTTTCACCTGTTGCTTGGCTGTATGATTTATGATCATTAGGAATTTTTAACCCTTGTTTTATTAGGATCACTTAACCTTTTAACCGAGAGTTTTTGTTTCTGGAGTCATCAAGCAGTGTTTTAAGAATTTTATTTATTTTCACAATTTGAATCATCTACTTTGGTTACTAAAGTTATCTCGAGATCAATTAATTCATTTTATTTACATTCCTCTGTTGACACTTGCGTAGATATCACGGTGTTTGATTATTTACCTTTCAAAAGATCTTCATGGGTGAGAAGATCTTGTCTAGCATTAGGAAACAAGGCGACCAATATTACACGCGATGGTGAAACAGTCAGCAGTTCTCAGTTGACAAGGACACTGAGCAGGGATGGCTTTCAGTTGCAAAACTGATGTTTGATAGCAATAGCATAACACAGCCAAGCACAGCAAGAGGTGTGTTTGCCACGTGTGATGATTACTGTAACGTCTAAATACAGTTTAGAATGAGGAATTAGCAGGTCAGCAGAACCGAGGGGGAGATGGGATAGTGATATAGGAAGCGAGGATGGACAGCAAGAAAAGGGGCGGGGGAAACCGGTTGCCAGTCAGCGACGAGCAGTCTTCAATATATGCACACATGAAAAGCGCACACTATTTAGGTAAACAAACAAAATGCTGTCAGGAGCAGGTTTCATAAGCCAGAGTAATTAGTCAGTCAGTATGTGGGAAGCCACTCAACTCAGCACACAGGAACAAATACCAGCGGCAAGTGACCATACACATAATGTTTCTGTGATAAAGTTTAGACTCCCAGCCGTAGGCCGATGTAAACTCAGGAGGGACATCTCTCCTCTTCAAACTCTTAAAATTTGAAATTTTTAATTTTCAGGTGAGATTTAACTGATAAGAAATTTATTTTTAAAAAAACTGAGATAATTTATTAAAGTAAACATTAGATCACTTCAGAGCAAAAGGAGAGTGAAGTTGGTATCTGTTAAATCACAGAGCAAAAAACAGGAAACAGTAGGTAGCAGTTTTCCATAGGATGTTTGGAATCAGTAGGTAGGTACAGTGAAATGGCAGACGAAACTCAATGTTAATTAAAACCACTTCTAGGGTCAGATATGGTTCTCTTGTGTTTTTATATTGTTGATGCTTTTAGTATCATTCAAAGAAATTATGTGAACTTCCTGATTGTTATTATTGTTAATAAAAACTGCTCATTGAATCTTTAATCCAGCTATTTTTGCTTTATAAGTATTTAACCTCTTTATGTATCATCAAAAAGTGACTCATCACCCAGGCAGCCCAAATATAAAAAAAATTATTTTTGATTGCTTGTAAAATATTTTCTGTTATGTTAGTCCCCCTCATAATTGCTCCACATGTTTCAACATGGAAAATAAGCTGTAACTAACTGAACCGTGAGTGCATTTATCATTGATGAAAACTGCTAACCAAAATTAAACATAAGTTACATGGATGAGTCATACTGACCATTTTGGACCTGAGATTAATATTAAGAGTTAATTATATGAGTGTTTATCATTGCTTTAGTTAGCTTTCATTATAAAAGGCAAAGGAACTGATAGTGAATGGTGGGTACTTTGTTAGCAGTAGGCCCCAGCAGAACACATTAATTTTATAAATAAATGTTGTATAAGTACCTTCTTTTTAGTTATCAAACATACATTTTCTAGTATTTTTTTCTTCCTCTCTTTCAGGTGCTGAAGAAAGATGCAGTTCCTTCATTGCATATGACAAATTCCAGTGATCATGAAGGAAAAAAAAAAGCAGCCCAGAATCGTATTTCTTTGTCAGCAAAGATAGAAAGGAAACGAATTGTTGAATCTTTGCTTAAAAGTTATGCTAGGCGATCTAGATGTGGTAGACCAGGAATTTCCACCTCAGTCAAAACCGATGCTGCTAATGAATGTGGCAAGAGTCATGAAAAAATTGAACTAGTGAATTTTGATGGACTGAATTCTGGAATTACACAAAACAAATGTTTGCACCTGCAAACAAAGCTAAATGATAGTAATCCTAGAAATATTTCTGGTAGCCCAGAAACACTTACCAGCGATGTCAAAGGTAATTCTGGTAATGAATGTGGCACGAGACATGAAAAAATTGAACTGAATTTTGATAGACTGAATTCCAAATTCTTACAAACCAGATGTTTGCACCTTCAAACAAAGTTAAGTGATAGTAGTACTAGACCTATTTGTGATAATCCAGAACCTCTCACCAGCGATGTCAAAGATGATGCTGGTACTAAATGTGGCATGAGTCATGAAATTATTGAACAACAACTGAATTTTGAGAGACTAAATTCCAAAATCTTAAAAAACAAATGTTTACATCTTCAAACAAAGCTAAACGTTGCCAGAAGAGAAATCAGGAATTTGAAATTGCAGGTACAGAGTTTGAAAAACTTAAAAAAAAATGAAGTAGTGGAGAAGCAAGCATTGCGCGTACTGAGGAGTATTTTCACTCCGTCCCAATGCAGAGCTCTCCTTTCAGGAAAAAGAGTAATTTAATTGGGATAACAATTCAGCATGCACTAACATTACGACATATTAGTAAGGAGGCCTACTTGTATTTAAAAAAATGTTTAGGTTATCCATTGCCATCTCATGCTACTCTATATAGGTATATGTGATCAATCTCTGTTGAGCAAGGTTTGTTGGATAGTATGATACTAAGTGCCTCACACAAGTTTAACACATTGGAGGAAGTTTGATGAGATGAAAGTTAAGTCATGTTACAAATATGATAGGGCCATACCAACAAAAGCAAGTAATCCATTAGTGGGCTTTTTCAAACTTTTGTTGTTTGTGATACCAATGTGACAAAGAGCCTCTTTTGACTTTATGAAATTGGTTACACTGCAGTTGTCTGTTTCAGTGATATGTGCATCAACAAGAGGGGCGTGTGGAATTCCACGTGTGGTGACGCTTACAACTGGACCGTTTTTCTCTATGCAAGTGCTGAGGATACATTATTATTTACCATATTTCTTTTAATAAAACCAATAAAAAAACTTAGCAGTAAAAGTTCCATATCACGTATCCAAGTTATCCCATGGTCCTGATGGTACATGATGCTTGTTTTAATGTAGTACATGGAAAAGATCTTGGACATAATAAAAACTTGTGATATAACAATGAATTATGATCAGAAGTTGAATACGAAAGAAAAAAAATTCCACTGGACATGACATAATTTATTTGTATATTGTGTGTGTGTGTGTGATATTCCAGATTATTATTTTTTTTTTTTGCTAGAATCTTTCAATGTACTAGATTAAAACAGCAAGCATCAGGATCAGTGTATACAGGATCATGCCAACAGGAAAATGGAATAATTAGGATAAATAGCTTTTAGGTACTGTAGTCACAAAGTTATATTTAAACTTTAACTGAATAAAATATGAATGAATTCAAAGCATGCTATAACTTGTCTCCACATCGTGTTGAATGTGAAGGAAGTCAGTCGCAAAGTGTGTGCTCAGTGGCTCAGCTACTTTCTCCCACAACTCGGCTTGTGCTGTGATACGCTGCAAACCTGGTAACTGAAGTGCACGAGAAACTGTTACTATTGCAGGCTCTATTGAACTGGTTTATGCTGACATTTTATATTATGAACAGTTCCACACTGCTCTAGCTTAAAACATCCTTACTCCATATCTGTGAAATTACTTAGGTATCAGTTGAATTTTGTTACACTATTACAAGTTAGAGCCTGATAAGACCATACATTTTTAGCACATGAAAATGTCCATATTAGTGCTACTTGTCAGTCTTAGCAACTTAGCGAGGGAAGTTGCTTTAACTGAATGCTTAATATTTTAACAATGTATCTTTACAAGTCTACATTTTCCCAATTCAGTGACTTGTATGAGAATGATTTTAAAAAATATATAGTATTCCTGCCTACATATAAAACATTTTTGTCAAAATGTGTTTCTGTTTAGTATTTGCAGCCAGTAAAAATTAAATTATGTCACTAAACGAGTTTAAAATTTTGCTTGTGTCCTCATTAAACATTACTTCTATTGGTAGCTAAATGATTTATTTGTTACATTGTGTTGCATGTAAAATGTAAAAAACATTTTTTTATGTAACGAATTGTAAGTTAGTTATATAAAGTGTATCTGGTTGTTTTACATAGGTTATTGTGTGCTTTTGGTCAGTGAAAAGGGATTGATGGTTTTCACTTTACCTAAATATTATTCCATTAAAAAAAATTGGGAAAGTGGTGTAGGAGGCTTCAGGGAGCCTTCTTCCTTAATAATTTGCTACAAAGTTACATTTTCACATTCAAAATCCCATAGAGGCACATTACTGACAAAGAGACTGCATTGCATCTTCGTGCCTTGCGTGGAGGTGAAGGCCTGTGATTAGCAAGTCCCTAGAGGAAGCCTGATTTTGATAAAAATGTTCATATAATATCTATAGATAAGGAAGGTATCAGTGTCTGTCAGTTGTCAATAATTATGTTAGTATTTTTCATTTAAATACTTGTTTGTTTTGAACTATAGTTGAGTTGTGTATTTATATTGTTAACATTTTTATTTATTTATTTATTTATTTAAATTGTTATACGTCTATCAACAGCGAAGAGCCAAGGTGGTAGACACTATACACATATATATAAACAAATACTGAAATACAAAACAAATCCACAGTAAATGAGAAACAAAAAAAAAATATATATAATATGAAGTAATAGGTACCTAATGAAGATATTTGAAAGAAAAGGTAAATTGATAAATAACAACAATGCACATGAAGCACTACAATAAAATGTAATGATTACAATAACTGTTATATAAAAACTAAGATAATTAATCAAGTATTGGACAGATCATTGCAATTAAGAAGAAAACTCATCAAATTAATAGGTAGGGTATACATATTAAAATATGCTTGTAAATGGAGCAGACACTAAATTCTTTTTCTACTATTGGAAAAATACTATTTATTCGGTTGAAATTATTTACTAATCTGTATAAAGTTTTTGTTTTTTACTATAATAGTGCATAATAAAGTATGATTACAACATTGAAAGTAGGAACCTTGGGGCCAATATTATCAACAAAAAAATCATAATTGCAATCTAACTTGTGTTTTATGCAGTCACAAATTTTGCATCCAACATAACGTTTTCCTTCTAGTGGCTAAGGAGCCTAGTATAGAATGTAGGTCTAAAATAATTGGTAAATTCTTGATTTATATAGTAAGTTTATTAATTTGGTTTGTAATTTTAGATTTTGACACTTTGGAATTGCTTAAGTTGTTCCAAATAATAGAGTTATATTCTAATTTGGATCTTACCAAGGAAGTATAAAGACATAAGACTGAGTTAGTATTAGAAGCAAAATAGGTAGGCCTATCGTATTTTATCAAAGCAAGTGTTCTATTGACTTGGCTTTATGGAATAAATGTGGTAATTAAAAAGAAATTTGAAATCAAGTATGATACATAGGTAAGTCTTTGACCAATTTGAACTTGGCAAGTGTGTGATTTCCTAATTTATGATTAAAATTAATGGGGTGAATTTTTCTGGTAAATGTTATAATAGTAATTTTCCCATAGTTAAGATTGACTATATTTAGTTTGCACCAAGCAGCATTTATATCATTTTGGAATAAAATTCAATTATGGCAACATGATATTTTTCTATAAACAAAAGGTCTTTAGAATTTTGAAGTACCTTTTCAATATCATCAATCAAAATATTAAATACCTAGTAAAGGTGATAATGTACCACCATGTGGAACACCCGAACTTGCTACAAGTATATCAGAATTAAAAATTAAAATACATAATACGGCAGAAGGTGTTTTTTTTTTTCCCACACTTGCTACAAATTATAGCAGACAAGAGAAGAAAGCAGGCTGTGTATTATATTTGTTGAAAACAGTATTAATTTTTAACTATGTTGATATTTTTTTTTATCTTGTATCAGATTTTTGAATGCTGTATGTATTGTATTGAGTTCAGAAAAACTTATGTTGTAGATACATATAAGAATCCCTAGTAGTACCTAATTATTATGATTGAGTGTATACAAAGTGCACCAAATAAAATGTAAACACATTTGGATCTGATAAATATAATATGTCTACTGGAAAAAGAAAATTGATAAATTAATAATTTTGAAATACAAATTTGACGTCCCTCGGCTTGAGGCCCCCGGTTCCCTGCTTGCGTGAATGTTCAGTTATGCCCGTACTGCTCTGCGGAGAGTGGGTCCAGGCCAACGTGGCCGGGACCGGGAACTGCGGGACCTGGAGGGAGGAGTTAGGTGGAGAGGAAAATTGGTAAATTGTTCCAATAACAATTCGGTGTTGACGGTTTTCACGAGCCCCTTTTATTAACGGTTTATGACCCTGTCGCAGCCTGGCGAAATCACCGCGGAGCCTACTCCCCTCCCACGGCGACCCAGACTCACGTAACACCGTAAGGTCCGCTATGACGTCCCGGCACCGATGCCGCTTACACGTAGTATTAGTCCCGTTACGTTACACCACGAAGAAGCGCGGTGCGCGTGCGTCCTGTTACGTAACGTATGGTCCGGAATTCTCTGCGATATATGTCTCTCGGAGACTCGTAAACTCAGTAACGCGGCGAATGACTCGCGGAGGCAGCTTGACTGCCGTACTTGTGAACTGCAAAACGAGAAGAGGCCACGAGCTCCGGGTACGCGCCTCGTGAGCAGCGCGGAGCGGCGTACTCGACCGTCCTCGTTCGAGCCCTGAACACGACTGACTCTCCCCGCTAGCCCGCGGGCCGGCGCCCGCGGGTTGCGGGGAGGGGAGGGGAAATCGGCCGGCGTGGGAGAGAGCTCCGTCTTGCGGCGCGCCAGGCTGCAATTACATACTACCTCCTTGCAGAAACACAGAACAATCACAGTTAAACGAACATTAATTACAACCAGTTTATAGAGTTAATAAATTATACACAATATTTACATACGCGTTGAGGCCCGCGACCATTTGAAAAATATACACAAAAAATATACAAAAACACAAAATCAACTCTTGCACAATTAGCTCACTAGCCCGCTAGGGCGCACGCGGGTGCGTCCCTGGCCGTCGCACTTCACTGGGGGAAAACACACTGCCTCAGGTCCCCGTCGGTGGCCAGGTACGGCCTCTGCACCTGAGAGGGTACGACGACTGTCGTCAAATTGTTAATGTAATCACTAATTACATTTTAAAATAACATCAACTGGAAAATTTACTTTAACTGTATGTTACAGAAAAACAACCATACTTCCTTTGCCTTATGTAATATAGATTTAGTGTTAAGTAAATAAATACAATAATGGTTTATTTTGAAAATTTTTAATTTATCATAACACAAAGCATTTTTTTAAAAATCTACATCTACCAATATATGTTTGTATGCAATAATAGCTAAAAAAAAAAAATGTTTTGCAAGAAACCTTCTGTTTTAAAAGCTCTAAAAATCTTACTTCTAGCAAGTGAATAGACATAATCAATAGTGTCATTACTTATGTTTTTATGCAAAAAGTCTAACTTTTTATATTTAATCTTCACAAACAAAATACGAGAAATATTAGCCATCTTACTCAGCAAACAAGCTATACAAGAAGCTGCATTAAAAGTTACAAAAACAATCTTTTCAGATAGCTATTAAATGAATAAATAAGATTATTATTGATTGCTCATTCTTCCTATTCTTGATAAATATTTTTGTTACAGTCAATTAATACACAAATATAATTTTTAATTAAGTGTTTAGTGCACATTTTCTACCTTTTTTTTTTCTTGCGGAGATTCCAGAAAGCCGAAAGCAATTGAGGAAATAAAAGTTCAATTTATTGTCATTATACTTCTCATATAACATGATTTGTCCAATACCTTTGTACAAAGTTGTATGGCCTGAAAAGATTTAATGGATGCAATAAACTAAACATCACAAACTATAACAAATTCATAACAATTTGTGATAGTGTCTTTTATGTAGGGAAATTTTAATTTGGTTTATAATAAAAAGTTTTCAATATCATATTTCATGTTGTACTATGACAATGTGTGGTACTTTTTTTCTACACCAAACAATTATTAATGCTGTTTGTAAGTGAAAATGAAGAATATTAAGTGTGTAGTTAATTCATCTATGTTCTTGAGTTATTCCTTTGTGCACTGTTCCACCATTTTAATTGCTATTATATGAAGTTTTGATACTGCACAACAATATCAAGTGTTCATTACACAGGTATTGTACGTACTAAGTTCAAAGAATAGGCTGTAGGTGTGTATTAAAAGAACTCAGACAGTGTTACTTTCATTAAAGAATTTTGATGATTTATCTTTATGTATAAATACATTTATAGATCATAGTCATTTTATAGATCAACATTTTATAGTTTTTTTTTTTTCATTCTAGCAGTGATGATACTTTGATAGATGGTAATGGTTGTGCTTTAATATTTTGTGTGTTAGTGGTATTTAAATGTTATTGTGTAATATTTAAAAAAACAAAATTTATCAAAATATACAAATAACTGTAAATAAAGTTGTATTGGAGTTTAAAATTTTGTAGTTTCATGAGTATTTCTAATGCAAATGTGACAGTATTTCCCACACTACAGCTATAATTTATAAATGTTATTAATTCAAACATTTGGAATTGTTTGACGTCATCTAGGGCTACACACTCTTGGAGCCTGATGCAACCAGGTGCAGATGTATGCTTTCACTCGGTAAGGGACACTTTTAATAATGGTGTTCTATCTTCCAGAGAATTCATCTGGTTGTGACTAATGTGTGTGGAACTAAAAATTGTGTCATTACTTATTTATATAGATAATTACTAAATTAAAATTTTTCTTTTTTTATCAATGATACAGAAACTAAAAATGAGAGCCAATGTAAAAAAATCTTAAAGAGCAGAGAAATTTTTCTAAAAATTAATTTTCACTTCACGGCTCAGATTTTGTTGCTATATATTATGTAAAAGAAAAAAATCAGGTTTGTGGCTCCGGCGTTGAGACATCATGCTGTCACAGTTCTCAGCATTTATAATTTTAAAATATAATTACATTAAAATAGAATTTTAAAAATATTGAAAATAATCAAAATTAATTTTGATACTTTGAAAAACATAATGCAAATTAATTATATTTTAAAACGTTTTTCATGATTTGAAGAAGTACATAACTACAAGGAATTGTGGTTTAGTATTGAAATGATTTGATTCCACAATTTATTAATTGTTAAAAAAAATATTTTTTTTAATGTCTTGGAACTGGACTGAACATACCGTTGACGTCGACCCAAGTGTCTCCTCGGCTCCTTCAGGCCGTTATGCCTCGTCAACGTCCTCCCTTGTTTCCCCAGTGAACCCTCAGTGTTGTGCATCGGCCAGGGACGCACCCGCGTGCGCCCTAGCACACCAGTGAGCCGGAGTTAATGTGTAAATGTTTCTGTGTTGTATATATGCTTTCCAAATGACCGTGACTTTTTAAGGGTGTAAATAATGTAACCGTAATGTATTTATTAGTGTGTAAATGGTCTTGTAATTCTCGTAAATGTGTCACAGTGTCTGTATGTAAGCGCGGCCTGGCGCTCATCCGCGTCGCGAGGGGTGGCGCTCTCCCACGCCGGCCGATTCCCCCTCCCCTCCCCCGCAGCCCGCGCGCGACGGCCCGCGGGCGGGCGGGGGAGAGCAGTTGAACTCAGGACTCGAGCAGCGGCGGACGCGCGCTCCGCTCCGCGCTGATCTAGAGACGGGTCTATCGAGCTCACGGTCCGGCGACACCGCCACAGTACGAGCATTCGCAGCAGCCGCGCTGCCTACGTTGTGCCGCCCACGCGATTGGGTGTCCGAGTTACGAGTTACGTCACGAGTCGGTCAATATAGGACGCGTAAGCATAGTTACGCATCGCTGAACTTTCGCCGACGTTACGAGTCAGTACGTAAGAACCGCGCACGCATCACGTGTCTTTGTGAGGGACATAGTTACTCTTTGCTGAACCATCGCCGACGTTACGAGTCAGTACGTAAGAACCGCGCACGCGTCACGTGCCTTTGCGAAGCAGTTGGATATCAGGAACTTTGTTACGTGGGAGAACTGCCAGTACGCGTCGGGACGAGTGGGCCGTACGAGACGGTCTTCGGGAGTCCGGGTCTTCGTGGGAAGGGCGCGCACCCCGCGACGGATCCGCCAGGCCGCGGCAAGCTCTCTGATTGCAATAAAAGAGCTCGTGGAACGATCAACATCGAGTGGTCCTTTCGATCTACCTGTCATTCTACCTCACCATCCCTCCAGGTCCCGCATTTCCCGGTCCCGGCCACGTCGGCCTGGACCCACACCTCTCCGACGAGAGCAGTACGGGCATAACAGGAATTTCTAGTAAACAGGGAAATAGGGACCTGAAGCCGAGAGACGTCACCGTAATAATATTGCTTTTAGCTACGTGATAGTAGGTGTAGGTAAGATCAGTTGCCTGGGGGTAAATTTTCATGAATATTTGCAAAGTTTAGCTGCTTTCCCGCGTGTCCATTCTCAAATCCAGTTGTCGCAGTTCATCCTGCTTGCGTGACACTTGATTTATTTGCTCGCCTATTTTTATTTCTAGTGATCTAGTTTGCTAGTCCACTACTTCCCTAACCAAGGTTTCGCAAGTATCTTTAAATGCATTGTGTTGTTTATAGTCAATTCACCAAGTGTTCTACTCTAGCGCTTAATTCATTGCTCCCAACGATCACTTCCTGCTCTACTTATCATCGTATCTCCCGGCAGTCTACACACCTGGTGCAGCTAAGGTACTGTTTTCTTCCATGTTATGACGCCGACCGCCAATGCTCCTCTATGTCGCATAGACCGCTATGCCTCATCAACGTCTCGCAAAGGCGTGTGCACCAAACGCGCTCGTGCGCGCAGCAAAGTGTAGTTCGTGCGACGAGGCGAACGCCAGGCAACGAGTGCTACGTCGGCGGAAGGATCCGGCCGGGTGTGGCATATCCCTCCGCCGCACTACAACAAATTAATTTATGTATATTTTTCCACAGGTTTTTATTTGACATTATTTTCATCATTTAATATTTCAGTCCTTTCAAAATTATGTTTCACTGTGCGTTTTGTCCCGAACCTGGCCGGTTCAGTTTTCCCGCGAAATTCACACGTTTCCGCCGGAGGGCTGGTGGGGTAGGGGGGTCGCGCGCGGCGAGAGCACCAGTGTCCTTCAGGAGCTCGGATAGGCCGGCAGCCTTCGCGCAACGCGGAACCATCAACTCTTGCTTTCACCGATATGTAGCTTCAGTAGTATAATCTCTTTCTAATCTTTTACGTACAGTTCCGCGGTCGGCCTCATTTTACCATGAGGTATTTCACTTAATTAAATCAGTGCTCCAAGATGAGTGTTCAACGTATAACGTATGTACTGTGGGACGTTTATGAGACGTTACGTCGTTGCTTCACGCCCCAATTTAGCTTACCGGCTAATTAGTTTTGGCCCGCATGGGGCAGCCAGAAGGCGACACGTGCTACCGAACATACTAATGAATCAGCCCCTGGGACATGTCTAGGAATCACGTAGAGTCGCCGGAGACACGGGTCTACGTGCCACTAGCCCAGTATAATAAGTGTTATGTAATAGTGAAGTGTTTGTTCGTCAAGGTTTAATTTGTCATGTTAGAGTTTATTTCGTAACCGCCGCATCGGGTGTAAAAGTACGTCCTTCACGCGCATTAAAATCGTGAGCCGCCACTGAGGAAGTGGGCTGCACATGTGACTAGTCGATTCGGAACAACCGTTACGGCCAGAACGGGCAGCACTATGTATAGGGCTGTGCCGTAATAAATTCATCAAATACCCTCCAGAAACTTTCTGTTCTTCAGGCGTCCCGAGTGGCCATAACAGCTCGGGGGGCCCTACTGCGTTAACCCCTACCTCTAGCCACATGGCCGAACCCTTCCTGAGATCTCGAACCCAAACAAAAATCACGTAAAAATCAATGGAGGTAGAGGGGACGGCGTAAAAATGGCGCCCAACGTGGGGCTTTCTTTTTTTAAAATAATTTTCAATTCTTTTAAATTCATATTGCTTCAAAATTAGTATACCAGTAAGGGCTCAGTGTCACTGTCAGTCACGTCACCATCAGTCACATAACCGTATCGCGTCGGCAGTTATGTCACAGTCTTTTGTGCCATCGTCATTCGTGTCACTGTCAGTCACATCACCGTCATTCACGCCACTGTCAGTCGCGTCACTATCGTGTCACCGCCAGTCAGGTCACTGGTAGTGTCGTGTCGCGCTCAAAGTGCGTGGAGTCGGGCCTCGCCCTGATGGACTGTCACAGATGGGAGCCGTGACAGCCCACGTACAGGATGTGACATGTGCATTAAACACAGCTTAACGTCATAAACTCTTTTATTTCACCCGAGTTAGGGTAGTTCCCTTGCCATGTGGCACGTACCCTCTCTACCGGAGCTGCTGGGCAGCGACTCCGAACCACGGTAATGGCCCTAACATCCACACCTTGAATTATTATCAGTTATTTGCATCAGGTGCAGTTCTGTGACAAAATTTATACACTGGGAGCACTTGCATATCTACTCCGTGTTTGACCCGGGTTGAGTTTGCGAGGGGTGTGTTCCACCAGCGGGAGCCAATACTGGCGGGTTGAGGTCGGGCTTAATGGCCTCTGGTTGGTACAATGTCTATGTATATACATACATATATGTATATATACATATAAGTATATATATACACACATATATATATACACATACATATACATATAGAGAGAGAGAGATAGGTCAGCACCGCTTCACATGTTAGGTTGTGCTTAACATTCAGCATTCATGCATACAATTTGAGTTCATCATGTTTCAGTGATATTGTTCCTCTCGTGCCACGCTTAGCAGGTTTCCTCACAACAAAACAAACATGGTTCTGATCGGGGACATCAGACATATCCAACCCTAAGTACGTCAGGATGTTGACGTCGACCCAGAGGCCACCCTAGCTCCTACAGGCCGTTATGGCGCGTCACCGCCTTCTTCTGTGCGCGGGCGTGTGCGGGAGCCAGTGGTGCCACCTTCAATAAATCAGTGTCCCTCCGACGTAGTTTTTTATGTATATTTTCTTTTCTTTCAGCAGGACATAATTTTTATTGTAAAAACTATAATATCATCCATCATGTATAATTTAAATTAGAAGGGTAAATAACATGTATTTTAATATGCACGGGGTGAACAAGTCGCGGGTTCCCGTCCACGAGGACGTCAGATGCTGCACGAGACGCGCGCGGGGAGGGGGTAGGCGCGAGCAGAAGTCAGTCGCGTCTGGAGAACCGCGGAGGAGTGACGTGTCGGCCGCGAGCTCTCGCCAAGACGAGTGAAACGGGTGAGCATAGAGGCCTCCGGGCTTAACGTCAGTGACGCGGGGAATAGATCAGCAACAGTCTTCGAGTCGTGTCAGGCAGTTCGGAACTATGGAGATTAGTATGTAAACTATTGCCAAGGGGTCGCCTTATTGTAAATAGTTTAGTTTTCTTTTTATTAGTGTTTCATAATTTTTTCCTTTCCTCTCGTATGTATGTATATATATATATATCTTTATTCGCTTGTATAGTCATGCATTGCCTAGGATAAAATAGTACCATTGTGTCATGGACGAGACCTCGCCATTTTAATGGGACATTTCAGAAACTGTGTCCGCAGGTAGTGCTTGCCTGAATTCGCTATAGGACAGGAAATCAAAGCCCTGCCGGTTTGGGACAAACGCCATCGGTTAGCGCCGCGACGCTGGCGCCTACTACTTCCCATAGGCGGCCGTGTAAGGGGAAATTCTCGTGTAGTCAGGCCTCACCTAAGAACGGTCGTAGGCGGGAACTGCGATAGCCCCGTGCCAGTGCAAATAGTGGCCAATAAAAAGAGTGAGTGCCACGAAACCCTATGTAGTTTCATTATTAGCAGGCTAGATCCTCTTAACTGCCACGCGGCCCGAAACCCACCCCCAACTGAGCTAGCCCAAGAACCTACACAACCAATAAGGGGATCAGCCCGCTCGACGACAAGTGGCCCCCAACTAGGTGGCAACGCATTCTCAAACTTTCAAATTTTCAAAACTTTCAATTTTTTTTAAAAAACTTTCAAACTTTCGAAATTTTGTCTCAAAGGGCGTAATTTGGCAAAGTGCGGGTTGCCAAGAACACGGACAAAGTGGGCGGAAAGGACATCACGGACATTATATGGACTGGAGTAGCGTGCGACGTAGCGCGAGTTGCGTCACGCGAACGGCGCGGGAGCTGCCTGGCGCGGCGGAGCGGCGGAAGCAGGCGGAAGGAGCGGCGCGGGAAAGAGATAAGGAGACGCATCCACGCCGGGATCAGGTTCACGCGGGAGAGAGATAAGGCGGCGCGACCCACGCCGGGCTCGAATTCGCGCGGTATCGCGCTGCGGCTTATCGCGCGCCGAGAGGCGAGTTCGCCGACCGAGCCGAGAAGGATCGGATAACCAAGTGAAGCCGGGTGACGACCGGAAAAATGGAGGGATCGGATGAGACAAAGGCGAGGGTGATGGACACGTGTGTGGGGTGTGGACTTCCGTTCAGGGGGAGACACGGACAGGACCTTTCGTGCGAATGCCCATGGGGACTAGCGGACGTGAAGAGTAGCGGGGAGAGTAATGACAGACAATCGGGGAGTCATTTACCGGGTCACCGCGACGAGGGCGTTAGAGAGCCCAGAGGTCATGGTCATCCGAGTATAGTGATGCGAGTGGTCGAGGTGGCTAGCCCATTACCGGAGTTTGCGGGAGAACCGCACGAAGATCCGAGTGCGTTTGTAGCCGCGTGTGTGGACAGGCTTAGGGGAGTGCCACGAAGGGACTGGGTGACGAGAGTGTGTGGCCAGTTACGGGGCCGGGCGGCGAAATGGTGGACGGACACGGGGGACTATCTATCCGAGTGGGGAGAATTCGAGCGAGCACTAGAGAGGCGGTTCAACGGACCACTGGCACGAGCCGAGTGTCAGCGACAACTTTACAGTGTACCACAGGCCGCAGGGGAGAGCGCCGAATCATTTATCTATAGGAAGGTGCGGTTGCACCGGCGAGTGGGGCCGGAGAGAACAGTGAGCGAGGTCATGCCCGTAATATGCGAACAGTTGTTGCCGTCGCTACGCCCTTTTCTGCGACGGGCCGTGGACCTAGAGGTATCCGAGTTCGTGGAGCTGGCCCGGGAGACTGAAATGGACTTGGCAGCAAGTAGGAGGGAACTCTGGGCAAGAGAGTCACGACGGGAGCCTAGGATGACACCAGTGATGTCACAAGAGACTGTGACACCCGAGGACGCAATGACATTGGTCCGATACAGGGGCGGGGCCACACCACAAGGGCAGAGGACGACAGGGGGACCCACACGGGAGACCAGAACACGGTCAGAGGAGCGGAGTACGAATCAGCGGACGAGTGACAACCGTCCACCCAGGTGTCAGTATTGCCGCAGCCCGGAGTATCACTGGCACGCGGAGTGTCCAACCAAGGCGGAGTTGTGGAGGAAGATGGAAAGGGAAGGACGCCATCCGGGAAACGGACAATAGGGGGCAGGGACAGAGTCGGCCACTGCCTCCTAGATACGAACCCGGACAACATGACAGAAAAGACCTCACCGAGCCCGAGGACGAGTCAGCCCAACGACGCCCGCCATGACACCAGCCACAGGGACGAGAGGAACACAGGGACGTCGCCCGCCAAAAGTGACAGCCCCACTGGGCAGCTCGGAAGAGACACGAGGGACCACGGGAACCGCAGCATGGACGCCACAGCAGACGGGGGAGCCAGTAGCAGTCCAACAGCAGGGGACAGGTCACCACCAGAGGAGCAGGGGGCTCCTCCAGCACAGCTGGGACAGCTGGGCACGGACCAGGCGGCGCTGCTCCGGGTGCCAGTGCTCCTGAACGGCCGTCCCGTCCACGCGTTGGTGGACACGGCGGCGACCCACTCTTTTGTCTCCGCCCACCTGGTGCCGGACGAGGACTTGGAGCCACACGAGGACGAGGTGCAACTGGCAACGGAGGGGACAAGCGCGTCCACGTCTGGACGCGCACAGGTAACCATCGGTGTTCGTGACTTATTCAGTCGGACTAGCGCCCTGGTGATGCGTGGACTGCGGGAGGAGTTGATCCTGGGCCTGCCTTGGCTGGTCCAGGAGGACGCCGCCATTGACATCAAGGACAGTAAGTTGCACGTGGGCCGTCAGGGGCGCCGAACGCTGTACGGCGTGGGCCGGGCGGGCCCTGTTCCTCCCTCACCACAGATCCAGCTGGCAGACCTCACTCATGACGTGCCACCAAATTACACAGGGTTGTTCGAGGGCGTGTTGTCGCAGCAACCGTTAGTGTTCGCGGCCACAGACATGCTGCGGCGGACAACGGTGACGGAACATGCCATCCCTACAAAGCCACACAGTCCCATATACGTAAAGCCGCGGGAGTTTGGACTCAAAGACCGTCAGGTAGTGCAGGAACAGATAACCGAAATGCTCCAGAACGGAGTAATAGAAGCTAGTGAATCTCCGTACAATAGCCAAATCGTCATGGCTAAGAAGAAGGACATTAGACCCCAACTGTTCGCTCAGCCCCTCAATTTCCAGAAGCGAATCTGGGGAAAACTCCCGACCTAGGAGGATACGGCGGGTACCCACCTACTTACGGGAATTTCAGTGCAATAACCTACCAAAGGCAAGCCACCACACTAACACAGGATCCCGACTCAGTGTCATGAGTTTACTGCCACCCTTCGCGAGACACCCGCACACGATACACACCAGAGGCCAAGACACTTCCTACCCTCTCGTTTCTACGATCAACGAGTGCAACGGCAGATGCGATTAAGAGACGTTGACGCGCATAATGGCCTTGTGGGAGGGGGGGGCATTTGACGTCGACCCAGAGGCCACCCTAGCTCCTACAGGCCGTTATGGCGCGTCACCGCCTTCTTCTGTGCGCGGGCGTGTGCGGGAGCCAGTGGTGCCACCTTCAATAAATCAGTGTCCCTCCGACGTAGTTTTTTATGTATATTTTCTTTTCTTTCAGCAGGACATAATTTTTATTGTAAAAACTATAATATCATCCATCATGTATAATTTAAATTAGAAGGGTAAATAACATGTATTTTAATATGCACGGGGTGAACAAGTCGCGGGTTCCCGTCCACGAGGACGTCAGATGCTGCACGAGACGCGCGCGGGGAGGGGGTAGGCGCGAGCAGAAGTCAGTCGCGTCTGGAGAACCGCGGAGGAGTGACGTGTCGGCCGCGAGCTCTCGCCAAGACGAGTGAAACGGGTGAGCATAGAGGCCTCCGGGCTTAACGTCAGTGACGCGGGGAATAGATCAGCAACAGTCTTCGAGTCGTGTCAGGCAGTTCGGAACTATGGAGATTAGTATGTAAACTATTGCCAAGGGGTCGCCTTATTGTAAATAGTTTAGTTTTCTTTTTATTAGTGTTTCATAATTTTTTCCTTTCCTCTCGTATGTATGTATATATATATATCTTTATTCGCTTGTATAGTCATGCATTGCCTAGGATAAAATAGTACCATTGTGTCATGGACGAGACCTCGCCATTTTAATGGGACATTTCAGAAACTGTGTCCGCAGGTAGTGCTTGCCTGAATTCGCTATAGGACAGGAAATCAAAGCCCTGCCGGTTTGGGACAAACGCCATCGGTTAGCGCCGCGACGCTGGCGCCTACTACTTCCCATAGGCGGCCGTGTAAGGGGAAATTCTCGTGTAGTCAGGCCTCACCTAAGAACGGTCGTAGGCGGGAACTGCGATAGCCCCGTGCCAGTGCAAATAGTGGCCAATAAAAAGAGTGAGTGCCACGAAACCCTATGTAGTTTCATTATTAGCAGGCTAGATCCTCTTAACTGCCACGCGGCCCGAAACCCACCCCCAACTGAGCTAGCCCAAGAACCTACACAACCAATAAGGGGATCAGCCCGCTCGACGACAATGTGTATCTGCACTGACACGATCTGGGCTGGGTGCTGCAGTAGAGCCATGTATAGTGTTAACCAAAACCTCTACAGAATTAACTTCTTTCATTTCCAAGAAACCACTGTTGCTCCAGTCACGTGGCCTGAGAATTAACCGGATATACACATCAGTCAATTTTAACCTCGAGAAAACCCACAGGTATGACACCTTACTGTAATGTTAATAATAATAACCTTTTCTATATTTTTAGAACTGACAAACTTTGTTATGCGTGCTTAATTTACAATTTTAAGCTTGCAACTGAAAACCCCATTCATTTGGCAAAATCTGGTTTCTGCATGTTTTAGATACATTTTTTAGTGTATTAGCTTGTAATTCAAAATCCAGTGGCTTTCAGAAACTCAGCTGGTACCTACTGAGTATGAAGCCTGCCAGACAGGCTGTGTATTTCAGATACAGGAAGTCAGCCCTAACACTCCGGCAGTGAGCCATTCCTACAACTCTGTGCTTTGGACTATTTTGAATTAGCAATAAGTTTGAGTGTCGCAAGATTTTGTTGTATTTATTTAAATTTACGATTAAGTATTTGGGCACAAAGTAAATCTTATGAGGATGGGCTTCTTGGGTTGAGGTTAGCTCGCGGGTTGAAAGTTGGTGTGCTGTGTTTGGGCGTGAAGCTCAGCTAACCTTCTGATAATATTTTATGGCGAAGCACGAGTATTTTCTGTTTTACGCCTTGATCGTAATTTATGAGAGAGGAAATATGTGGATTTATTTTTTCTACAAATTTATCATTGAAAGTATATATATATAGTTAGGATGTGGAAGTCTTGTAAATATTCTGAGTATGTTTCATGATGCCAAGCCAGTAATACAACTCGAACTGCTGGCACACTAGGGTCCAGGCAGCCTGGCGTTGCTCCATCGTTGTCTTTCTTCTTCGCAGTCAACAACTGGATCCCTTTCACACCAGAGTATGCGAGGTTCCCCAAAATCCTTAAGATGATTGAAAGTCGCGCCTCTATGGGCTTCAACCTCAGATGCATTGGCTCCGGCCGAGGGTCTCAGTGGTCTTCCCCTTTCGAGATCTAACACTGTTCTGTTCCACAACCCCGCAAGTTCCAGTCCGCAGTTAGCTACACTTTACAACTTGTGCACCTTGAGATTCCCTGCAGTGCCTTCACCGATGCCACTGCTTCCTGATGCATGCCTATCATCGTAATCCAGGTGGCTTTTAATTGTCAAGAGTTGTGATAACGACCCCTACGAGCCGGCCAGTGTTCCACAGATTGAATTTAGTTATTCACAGTCACTCTAGTAAAATATTACTGGGATTTAGTATCCTCCATCTGCGGATCCCAGTTGGTAGCAGATGGCACTACTAAGTCGCCCTTGGTTAGGTAGAAGGGTACTCTCAGCCCACAGCCCACGGGAGAGATGCTTACGGGAAGCTTACGATTCACTCGTCCTTCTGGACATACTCGAATACTCACGTTGGCAAGCCTTCTTTTCACAGACGAGAGAGCCAAACCCGAAGTTCATGCTCGCTTTTTTCTTTCCGTACCACAACAGGTGTATTTATTTTGATTTCACAGTATCTTTAATGTAGCTATCCTAACCAAATCAACCGTCCACAATGTTTTAAAGTATTTATAATGTAGCTAACCAAACCGAATTGACCATTAGTTATCATGAGTTGTATATTTATTTACAATGAACAAAAAAAACAACCGAAGATGCACAATCTTGCGTTTGGCTCTCTCGTCATTTGAAAGAAGGCTTGCCAACGTGAGTGTTTGGGTATGTTCAGAAGGACGAGTGAATCGTAGGCATCCCGGTGCTTACACCCCGAAAGAGGACAGCCAACCTACAAACAAGTACAACCGAATTTGTACGAACGAGCGGTGAACTTCGGTGATTTTCGGTTATCTTCGGGTGTGTCTCTATTCCGTTTGAAAAGTAAGATTTCGTTTTTTTTATACGGTACAAATTTATTAGTGTGTAGTTAGTTTTTATTGTATTTCAATATCTATGGTAGTTTTGAGAATACCGGTACGCGTCGTAAAGTGTGACTATTGGCTTTGTTATTTTATTATTTTATTTTTAGTTTGTGCCTTTAAAGGATAATAATGGATGCACATTTAACTGAAGAAGAAGAACAGTTGTACGATAGACAGTTACGTGTGTGGGGTCTCGAATCACAAAAAAGGTAATTCTTAAACCATTTGATGCTGTGTGGTAACCAAACAAACCTTTCACTTTTATTATTACACACCTTATTTTCCAGAACCCGGTACTCTTAAGATATTACACGCCTTATTTTCCCTAACCCGATACTCTTAAGATATTATACAAGGAACATTAATATAACCTAAAACACCATTGGGGATAGATATATATGTACGGAGAGCAGCGAGGTGGGTGACGGGTGTGTGTTGGAGAAGGGAAGGGCAAGTTGGTGAAATGCATAGTATGTCAGATTATTGGTTGGGGTGGGTAAGTTAGGCTTTTTAAGTTGATAATGGGAGAGGGGAGCTCAAATGTGGGTGTAAAGAAACGAGAGATCACGGGTGGAAGCTCAGGAGGGAATGAAGGCAAACAGAACAGGGAGGCATGACTTCCTAGTGAGAATGGAGGAAGTGGATAGAGTTGGGGGTGAAAGATTCAAGGTATCTGAGGAGAAAATAAAAGGCGAAGAGGGGGAGAGAAAGGGGAGGACTCCTGATCACTGGGTGAAAGCCCAATTGCAAGTGAAATAAATCAAAGCCAAGAGCTAAATAATTATAGTTCTAAATTAAAATCTATACATCACATGTTCTCTATATTAAGACAAACAAGAAAGCCACCAATCTAGGAAATTATCTTTTTTGTATAGTCAAACTAACCTAACCAACTGTCCACATTTGTAAATTACCTAAATATTTTAAATATAGTTGACTTATACCAACTGACAATTTGTATGATATCACAGTTTTTGTAATATGTAAACCAAGCCTAACTACTCATTAAAACTAGCAACTACTTGAATTATTATTATTGATCAATTGATAAACTTGCGATAGGGCTTCCGCCCAGTGGCAAGGAGTTCCCCCTCCCGAATTTCTGAAGCCTCTTCCTCAAGTCCTTTCCTCTTCTCACATCCAGTATCTTTCCATCAATCTCATTCCACTCCCTCCCTGTCCTTGCCAGAAATACTTGCCTTCCTCTTTCCGTTCTTCACTCTCTCTGAATCTTCCATTCATGATCCCTCCTCCCTCTATACAACCCTTTGTTCAACCTGTCTCCCAGCATCCCCCAGCCCCCTTACCCCTTTCACCCTAAAATAATAGCAAATAATTTACGTACAGAGCAGTTATAACTAGGTTTTCACAATCCCTCAAATAGAAAACTAAGGGATTGGCTTTTAACTGGATAAAGCTGAATTTTGAAAGAACTTTATTTATCTTCTGATTCCAGTTCCTTCAGCTAAAAATTAACTGTTACTAGGTTTCACATCATGGAGTTTGCTGACATCATTTGTTGCATGTACTGATGCACAAGAATCCAAAAACCTTAGCTCTTTTATGATTTAGCTGAGAACTTGAACTTGCGACTAAGAATCCCTATTTTTCATCACTCCGTTGATTGGTATGAATGTTTTGGTTCAAACCTTTTCTCCGAATTCATGTTTGATGTCTGCCAACAATATTAGGTTCATTACACTTAAAGCACTTTAGTGGCTTCTTTGTATACAATGCTGACTCATTTTGATTGAAGTCTTCACTCTTGACTTCTTGCAGAAGCTTAACTTTAATGGAATCCCTTGTAATGAGTGTCCAAAAATTTTCAAGACATGATCATTGGTTTGTAATGGTCTGGTAAACCAACTGGGTACCTACCTACTCATCGCTCACACTGAACTTCATTTAATTTAACTTGAATTCAGTTGTGATAATTCTATCACAATCGTCAATGGAATTGCCTTTATCTTAAGTTGTCGTTACGAAAGATACACCTGGTAAGACCTGAATCTTTGATAGCGTTTTCCAAAGCTTCTGCTGCGGTTTTAGTATCATGTATGTGCGAATAATTGGTCCCTTTTCTTCCAGACTGCGTCCATTTTCAGAGCTTCTGAAGCATACACTATATCACATACCATACATACCATAAATAGTCGTGAACCAAATATACCTTCATTACAAATTTCCATTTTGAAAAATTTTCTGTCCCAACTAATATTTCCACCATAGGTACTAATCCCAAAATTGGAGCACTCATTTTTGAGATACAATAACGATTCGGCCTAGAAAATATGAGTCCTCATGGGGTTGACGACACAATGTGACATTGTCCGCTCACGAAAGATAAAAAACTAACTTTTAACGACCATGTACAAATTCATTTCAAGTAATCCATTATTGACTGTGCCCATAAACATTGTTAGGATGTAGAATAACAATGCTATTTAGAAAAGTGGATTTAAAATACTACAGTTTTCTTCATGACAGTACACAGACGTTGTCTCTATGTGGAAACAACCAAAGATGTGTATACACAACCAATATGTACACACCTAGATACAGAAATATAAATTTACATTCCTATCAATTAAACAATAGTTTGGTCATAGTTTCTTGTGATTTACAGGAACTAAAAATTATATACTAATCAAGATGATATCATTTAATTAACTGAATAAGCGGTAAATACTTCTCAAAAATTAAAAATATTAAATAGTTAATTCCTCTTTTGTGGGAAATCCCTGACTACTGTAAATCCCCAGTCTGTGGGAAACGCCCATTCTATAGAGAATCCTCCTCCTGTGTGGAAATATCCTTTATGTGGTTAAGTCCCAGTCAGTTGTGCAGATTTGCTGGACTTCAGTTCTTAGATTGTTATAACTTTTCTGGTTCCACGTGAGTGGCAGAAAGCGGGATGTTCTATGGATTTCATTTGAATATGCTACGAACCAAATTTACTAATGCAATAAAAAAAAGCTCGCTTAAACCTAAAAAAACATGGTTTAAACAAAAAATACAGTATTTTTTTTTTAAACCTGGTCTTTTTCCATGCCTGTTCTTATGCTTAAAAATGTATCACTTTGTGGCTTCTAATGAGAACTCTGCTTGCGTGTGGTTCCAGACTGCGAGCTGCTCGAGTCCTGGTCATAGGAATGCACGGCTTGGGCTCAGAAATAGCCAAGAACTTGATTCTGTCCGGCGTGCGCTCTCTGACGATGATGGACCACACCGTCGTGACCGAGGAAGACTTCTCTGCGAACCTGTTCGTGGAGCGTTCTCATCTGGGCAAGAATGTGAGAGTGACAGCTGGTGTTTACTTGTGGATCAGATCCTTTGCAGTGAAACTTTGCTAATACAAAATTAATGGGCCTGTAATTTTGTGCCAGCAGAACTTTTGGTAAATATGTAATTTAGCTGTATTTGCGGAAAAAAATGTTAAAAATCCGAAAATACTTTTATTATTTGCTCTTTAACTTCCTCTTTTCATTAAACCCGGCGGATATAAGAAATTCCAAATACTTTAGGAGATATCAAATTTTTTAATTTTCATATTTGGGCAATAATTGTTAAAAAAAAAAAAAATTAAATTCCGAAAATACTTTTATTATATGCTCTTTAACTTCCTCTTTTCATTAAACCCGGCGGAGATAAGAAATTCTTAATACTTTAGGAGATATCGAATTTTTTAATTTCCATCACAATACCTGTGCATTCATGCGGCGTTGAACATTGTTTCTTGTTTACGAGTAAGAATTTTTTTTTTGAGACGTAGGTGAACGACTACATCATTTTCTACTAATGGCAAAGGAATTGTACCCGCCTCTAACTTAGGTGAGTTTTTAACGTTTCAAATTTTAATGTTTTATTTGTTATTTGGATATTGTTGCGCAAGTAATAAGTAAAAAAAAAATATTACGTGAGTTGTTACTGTTCATCCTTTGTCCCGGTTTGTTAGGTCAGGTCAGTTACATTATAAATACTTTAAAACTAAAGAACCATTAAAATTAATTCACATAATTTTTAATGTCAGCTTAGTTTGAAAGTATTTAAAATGTAACTGACCTGACATAATCGACCATTTTATTTAATTAGGCATTCACGAACACATGGTAATAAAAAAATTTTGGCGGTCGAATGATTGCACAGGTCTTGTATAGCAAAATAAGAACTGCGATATCTTCTAAAGTATTTGTAATTTCTTATCTCCACCGGGTTTAATGAAAAGAGGAAGTTAAAGAGCATAGAATAAAAGTATTTTCGGATTTATAACATTATTTTTCAGAAATACAGCTAAACTACATATTTAATAAACTTTTTCTTTTTTTAAATGTGGAACATGCTTATTTAGGGTATTTCATTAAAAATACTATCAGTTTATAGTAATTAAGCCCATAAAAATATTTTAGTTTTTCTCTCTTGGTCTTAATGTCTTGTCAACAGTCAAATGTCTTGTTTCATGCTTAGATTGCAGCACAGAGTATAATGGCAATCGCTGTTGCTAGAGTGATTCTACCCAGCTTGTTAACATCTAAGATATAATTTTTTAAACAATCTTTAATTGTAATACAATTTAATATATTTTGAATTTTACTTTAAGATCATAAATTAGTCTATTTACAGTATTTTTACAGTTGTAATCATTCTAACAAAAAAATAATAGTTCAATGCTAAACACAAATTATTTTATAGGAGAAACTATTTGTAGCAGTTAGTCACTAATAATAAGGCATTCCGTGAAATCATGCGCTATGCTCAATTTTAGTATTGAATGTGAGAGACACACACGCACACGCGCACACACACACACACACACACACACGTGTTTAAACTAAGATGACTCCATTCAATTATGACTTTAGAAATAAAAATTGAATATTATCAGATGATGCTCTTGATAAAATACAACAGGAAAATGTACTTCTGAAATTTTAATTTCAAATTTAATTTTTGCAAAATACACACCATGATTCAGCTAGATCTAATTTTAAAAATTTTAGTTGTGTCTAAATATAATGTTCTGTGGGGTATATCTGGCAACAATGCACACTGAAAGGATAGTGCTAATGGCAGAAATGTATTAGAAAGAGAGTTAATACCATTTAAATGTAGCACACTGCATACTAAGAATGAGATATGCTATACAAACGCATATACTTATCAACACAGTCCAAGAATCTGGGAGAATAATCTGCAATGGCTTTTCATTAAAAGAATACTGTATGGCGTTTGCAGTGTGTGATTCATAGTAGGACATACCATATTTAGGACTCAAAAAGTCAGAAAGTTTTTGATCATTATACTAGTTTCTTTCAAAAAATGCTAAGCATCTCAACTTTACTGGATAGGTCCTCATACCCAGCTATACTAACCTGGAGTGCTGGTCATTGTTAGAGGTAGGATGAGAGATGTGTCACTATTTATTTGTTCACCAGTTTATGTCAGGAGCTACTGTAAATTTTATAATGAGGCAATGATTTGCTAGATCTATTTTTTTGTGACATTTACCAATTGAACTTGACTAGGGGTCTGTTGCGTTAATATTTCTTCATTTTCTTTGAAAAAAACTTGACAATTTTTTTTAAAATTAGTGTTCAGGAGGCAGGTGACCTCGACTTGTGATAATTTAAATATAAAATTTTAAAATAATGTGTTTTTTTCCCATTCTGTGTACTTATGAAAACAGGTTAAATTATAATTGTTCACTTGCCTTACACAATTTGGTTGTGTAAATTAATTTTTTTTTGTATTTTATGTGTACTGCACTGTATATATTTTTTGCTTGCTAGAAACCGAATAGTATTAGCAGGTAAACCCATTGTGCCAGGCCATCTAAACTAAGGGCAGAATCAGAATGATGGTCAGCGGAGGATCAAATTAAATTTTTTAATACAAATTTTAGTACATTTAGAATTTAAAATTTTTAATATATTTTATTTGTGGTTCAAAAAATTTGTATCATATATAGCCCTGCAGTAAAATAAGTTTGGTAGGAGAAAATTAGATCCGCCAGTGATTGTGGTACCGCGTGTGTTTTAATGTTTTTAATCTATTGGCTGATTGATGTGGGATGAGTGCAGAGGCATGACAATGATTGAATAGAAAATAATTTGTAGCGTGGATCTCCAGGCAACAACCTTTATGTGTAATAGCAGACATCAGTCATGCCATCTTGAAGTAATCATTTTGTTGTCACGGTAGGCACAGCCTTACTCGTTTTGATTTCAGATTAATTAACAAGAATAACTGTTGGATTACGGAACTACCCTGATACGTAGACCCATGTGCTCATTTTCTTGGCTTAACACTATTGTAGTTGACACAAATTACTTGGAAACTGTACATCGTTTGAGGTTAGTTCATGTATCATGTAATCTTTTGGGGCAAATTAAACTTTTAATTTTCACAACTGTGACAGAATTAAAACAATCACAATCAGTCTTTTAAGTATTTTTTCTTTGTTATATTTAGTCTGATTATTGTGAAGTTTCCCTATTATCAATGGACAGTGGCATCTTGATAAACTACCAGACTTTTCAGCTCACTTTCCTCATTATGACCCATCTGGTATAACATAGTAGAGATAGCAGCATATCTTCTCTCTGTAGATCTATGGAAAATTTTTGCATTGATGGAAGTTTCACTGAAGTTTCATTCACATATGTTCATAAAATAATTTGCTTTAAAGTGTAGCATGAGTTTTAAGTGAGATGATTTAAACTGATGCGTGTGTCTGCTACAGCGCGCTGAGTCCTCGTTGGCGCACGCGCGGCAGCTGAACCCCAGCGTGGAAGTGACCGCAGACACGAGCTGCGTGAAGGACAAGACAGACGCGTTCTTCAAGAACTTTGAACTGGTATGCGCAACCGGCTGCGACAAGGCCCAGATTGTGTCCTTGGACTACACGTGTCGCAGCCTGGGGATCAAGTTCTACTACGGTGCGGTGTGGGGCCTGTTTGGTTGCATGGCTGCCGACTGCGGACTGCACGAGTACACCACGTGAGTACCGGGTCTTCTCATTCGGGCTAAGCTGGACGAGGGCACAAGGTATTGGTGGTTTGGACAGGGTGGCTAGCAACAGGGAAACTTGGAGGAGCCAGAGGATTTTCAGCAACAGGGAATTTCTTAGGTAGTGAAGGAATTTTTTTTTATCTATGAGGTTACTGAAAAATTAAAGTTATAGCAGGGATTTATTTTCATTTGTACTGGTTCCATGTACTCATCCTTTCTTTACCTTTTCCAACCCGTATCTAAGTGTGCCGAAAAGTTTTTCTTCTATTCTTTTTTACTTGATACGTTGATAGTATATCAGCACTTTGGCCATGCACATTCACTTTCAGTGCTATCAGCAGTGCGATAAAATAATTGATAGTGGCCTGTTGTAATAGTGCAATGTGGCATGCCTACAAGTGCCAATTTAGAAATATTTATTTTTATTGGTGACTAATAAATTATAGTGGTCAGGGGAATTTTTTTTTGAAGCCTGGAAAATTCAGGTATGTAATTTTTTTCTGTTTTGATAGCACCCTATTTAGACTTACATTAGAAAAACCACAAGACATTTGTGACTTTAACTCTAGTATACACTAAGTGGTCAGCAGGTTTCATTTAAGATGTTTCTGCAGGTAAGTCTTTAATTTTTGCATTATGTTAAATCTTATTCTTTTGTGTTGTCTGCCAATCTGCTTAGTTTGATTGCAACCAAAAACCAAAACTTCTGTGAACATTGAACATTTCACAACAGTGGCCCTGGTAGCTTCCAAGAAATCTTTCATCATGTCATACCTCCTATGTTAGCAGCTATGTTAGTTTTGTAATGCAAGAGATTGTTGGTTAAGGAACAGACTGCAGGCTGGAGTGCTGCCAGTTGTCGCAATCGTGTGTTTCAGAATGTCGTCGGTGCCGATGCAGCCCAAGGCCGGAGATGAATCTCAGAAGGATGGCATGCTGGACATGACCTTTCAGCCCCTGGATGATGTGCTCAATGCCGACTGGAAGAGCGAGGACCTGAAGGGCAAGGCCGGAGCCCTGCAGCCGGAGTTTCTGCTCCTACTGGGTGAGTGTTTTTATCACCATCCATCCTTCTTGATATTTTTGCTTTTTCATAGATACCCGAAATCACTCCAAGTTCATTGTCAAAGGCCAATAAATTTGAATATTAGAAACGTTCAATTAATAAAATTTAAAAATCAATAAAGCAATTAATTAATGATGTACTATGAAAATGAATAAATGGTAATTCACTACTTTGTGAATAACCTGTATATGTGCCAGCTTTTATTTAATAAACTAACTTTGCTAAATGATTTTTTAAAAATTTGCATATTACTGACAGCTATTTAGGCTTTCTCCCCAGAATGCTTCAAGAGCTAATGGGAATTACTGCTAGGTTTTAGTTACAGCTCATTAAAGCAATGCGAAAAAATTTTTGCTAGCCAGGAGAACTGTAGTAAAAGGCTTTATTGGAGGTGAAATAATGTGCAGTTGTTGAGCATGGCGAGACAGTCCCAACATTGCTGGTGATGGTGGTGTTTTTTTTTCCAGTGCTGTTGGAGTTCCAGAAGCGAACAGGGCGGAAACCAAGTCCAGCCTCTCGCGACAAGGACCTGACGGTGCTCAAGGATATCCGGGACTCCTGGCTACCAGACATTGGCATCAAGGAGCCTGAGAAAGTGGGCGATACTTACTTCAGGTATTTATGAGGGAGGGGGTGGGTATAAATATGGATCTATTGAAAATAGTTTGCAAAATTTTACTGCTACTGTTCCTTTGTCTTTCACTATTCAAGCTCACTTTTGTTTCCACGCTATTCTGCAAAGCACATATCTCACAGCTTACACTACATATGCAGCTAAGGATCTGTACTTGTCCATTATTTTGCTAAATTGGCTCAATTCTGCTAATTTAAGTAAAGTGTTTTATTGCATAATTGCACTCGCTTAATTGTCACACTGTTTTTTTTTATTCGGAGAGAAAAAATTCTCGCATAAAAGTTGCATTATTTTTTTGGTTCTGCTGTTAGATTACGAGTGTATGTAGTAAATATAACCTTGCCAAAGATCATAGGACAAAGTACCATGCAACAGCAATTGGTTTTCAAGTTGCTGTCACACAGTGTGGTAGTTATGATGGGAAAATAAATTAATTGTTAACTCATTTAAGATGTACCGGAACAATATAATATCCTTTTTAATACGGCCAAATGTTTCGGTCCTGCCATTTTCTCCACACATTATTTTCCCATGTAAGATGTAACCAGTAAACTTCTTTTTCTGTATAAAATGATGTATTTTAAATAGGGATGGGAAATTCGATTCTTCGATACCCCGATACCCATCGATTCTGTGAAATTAATCGAGAATCTGGGAAAAACGTCGATTATTTGCATTTTCGATTACCTAACCTAATCTTTGCGTCAAAATTTAACTACAAACATACAAAACATATGTGGTACTGGAATAAAAGTGCCAAAACCAGCATAATATGCTTTCTAAAATAATTTTCCCTGAAAATTTTAAACATTCGGAAGTTTAGTGAAGATTTTTGCCCATTACTACTGTTCATAAATCAGCTATACACGTCTGTTTACTAACAAATATATACCCGTAATTTTAACTACATATTGTTTTGATTTACATACAGTAACCTTTTTTTTTTATTCCACGGTAATTAATGGTAATAAAAAGGAATATAAAAAATTATTGTATCCTTGCCGCAACGAAAATATAAACGCCGAGGACTCGTACCAATAACATAATACAACTGCGTAACGTAACGTACAAATGTATCATACCTTTAAACATTTTAAATGATTATATATTTATAATTGCCCCGACTGTTAATAGTTACACTTATTACTGCTGGCTTTAAATATATATTAGGCGTGGCTTAGGATAGCAACATAACATCACGAGATACCATAGATGTAGTAGCCATAGAGTATATATCCATGGATTAAATACACTGCTACAGCTTGCTGCCGTGCTGTATGGCACGATATAACAATTTGCTACGAGAAAAAAAACCGGGCGCTTTCATTTTATCACAAATGGTCGTTGGCGCGTTCAGTTTTACCGAATCAGTAAGATTAGATAGCTAGCACTTGGCCGCCGAATCAACTAAGGAAAGCAGCATCGGCAAAACATAAACACGTGCCTACTAGGTAAGTAAGTTATATTGATTGCAGCGACTTCACTTCGAAATTGTTGTATATCTGGAAGTATGTGTACTGTGCTTTTAAAATGCTTTAAAAACATTGTATACTTCCGAGTGTTTACTACGTTTTTTTAATTACGATCATGTCAAGTGAAGTCTGGGAGCATTTTTTTATTGATCCAAACGACAACAATTATGCAATTTGCCAAATTTGTAGTACGAAAATTTCGCAAGGTGGTTCTTCAAAAACAACAACAAACATGAAAAAACATCTTGGGAAACATACCGCGTTTATTGAAAATACCAAGAAGAGAAAACTTGATTCAGCAAATAGGGGCTTGGACTTACCAGCTCATGCAGAGAAATCAACTTCCTTGCCCTGCAACAGTGGTTCATTGTTTTCATCACCTTTGATTCCAGTCAGTCATCAGCCTTGTTCATCTCCTAGCAAAAGCAGCAGCACTACTTTGTCAATACCCCAGTCATCTGCTTGTACAATACTTGAACCTGATGATCCTAGCTCACCTAATCCCACAGACATTCTAAGCAGTTTCAAACAGTGCCAAATGCTGAAACCGAAACCAAAACCAATAGCCAAGAAATCCCTTGTCCAACCAACACTCAGAGAATTTATAACTCAAACCTCACCTTTCAAACCAGGTGACTCAAAAGCTAAATCAATAACTAGACATATTGGAAGAATGATGTGCCTAGATAAGCAGCCTTTTAGTATTGTCGAGGACAGAGGGTTTACTGAATTTGTGAAATTCATGGAGCCAAGGTATGCAATGCCCAGTAGGAAACATTTTTCGAAGAAAGTGATACCAGAGATGTACAATGAGTGCACAGAAAGTGTTAAACTACAGCTGGCAGATGCAGAGTATGTGAGCCTTACAACAGACATGTGGACTTCAACTAATAACGACGATTATATGAGTCTGACGGTGCACTTTGTCGACAGAAATTTTGTTCTGCAACATCTTTGTATCAAGGTAATTCCATTTATTGAATTCTCACACACAGGGTCGAACATTTGCACTTTTATCACAGAAACTCTTCAAGAGTGGAATCTGAGTGAAAAGGTTGTTTGCATTGTGAGAGACAATGGTAGGAACATCGTAAGTGCCCTAGAGACATCACAGTTGCAACATCTCTCTTGCTTAGCGCATACATTTCAGCTTGTTGTTAAAGATGGGTTACTTAACAACAAGAATGTAACTAGTTTGACAGCAAAATGCCGCCGCATTGTTGGTCATTTTAAACACTCAAGTAAAGCATGCAAGGAACTGAAAAATGCTCAGTCTGTTCTGAGTGTAAAACAGCATAAAGTCATCCAAGACGAACCCACCCGATGGAATTCTACATTACACATGCTGCAACGTCTACTTGAGCAAAAGCAGGCAGTCATCCTAGCTGCAACGAAGCTCAATTTGCCTGCAGAACTTTCGACTGCAGAATGGAATTTACTTGCCCATGTGTCTGACTTACTGAGCATTTTCAACCATGCTACACTTGCTGTTAGTTCTGCAACTGTGACTGCATCAGAGGTAATACCGATTGTTAACAGCACAAGTAGAGAGCTACAAAAGCCAGCACCCAATGGCTCAGGAATTCTGGGTATGAAAAATGATCTAATTTCTTCATTGAACTTAAGGTATGCAGAAGTGGAGCAAGAAATTTTGTTTGCAGCAGCAACACTTCTTGATCCTCGACTAAAATGCCATGTGTTTGTTAACCCAAAGTGTGTTGAAGTGGCACAAAATTACTTAATTGAAGAAGCAACAAAAACCAACTGCTCAGAGCCTAAGTTACCCAATGTCCAAACAAAGCAAACAGCAGCACCAGCAGCGAGTCATGGAATGTGGGCATTTTACAACAACATCATGAATGATGCCAAGTGTGAATCAAAGGAAACCTCTGTGAAGGATGAAATAAACACTTACCTTCAGGAACCAATTCTTCCTCCCACTGCAGACATTTTCAAGTACTGGAAGGAAAATTACAAATTTCCTAACATTAAAAAACTGGCAAAAAAGTACCTTAGCATACCACCATCCACAGTGTATTCTGAGAGACTTTTCAGTACTGCTGGCCTGATAGTTGACCAAAAGCGTCATCGATTAGACCCTGAAACTGTGCGAAGGCTTTTTTTTTCTAAACAAAAACTTGTAAATTGTTTTGTTCACAGTAGTGACATTTTTTTGAGTTTTGAGTAGGCCTTATGTTTTTTTAATACATTAATTTTCATCCTCTGGGTTAATTTTTTTATGATCTAAAACTAGTGATGTCTAATTGTTAAAAAGTGAACTGCAATATCTTTCTTTTATATGTACATAAATTAAAAGATTAAAACAGTTTCTACAATTTGTATAAGTGTTGAATTTTTTCTGAAAGCTGTTTAACTTCCAAGTATTTGCTAAATGTGTGTGGCTTTAAATAAACCTCTTTAATTCAGAATTCAAGTGAAATTCTCTGTATGTTAAAAAAAATCTCCCATCAGTTGCTCGATATAGGAATCGAGAATCGATAGGGAATCGAGAATCGATAGAGAATCGAGAATTGGGTATCGAGAATTGATATATTGGAATCGTCCCATCCCTAATTTTAAAGTTTGAATCCATTTGTCCTTAGGATATATCACTTAATTAATTAATTCACAGAAAAACAATTGTCGCCACTGTGCAGCACATATAAAAAGTAGCCAGCGCTAGTTGGCACCATTCATGATTGGTTATGTTGATGTCCGTGTAGAGTGCGCGCATGTAGTTGAATATCGATATTGATAGAAGGCCGATTGCATGCAGTGACACACTCTGTCTCATGCCGAGTAAACTACATTGCATAGCCCGCACTCTTTTGTGGTTAGTGTTAGTGTATACTATGATTGTTAATGTGTATACACTATGTTAGTTCTGACTCATGTTCTAGTTATGGTTTTCAGTTTTCTATTTTAGGTTGATTGAAGTATGTTTTTTTTTTTTTTTGCATGACCTATTAATTTCAAAAGTTTGGCTTGCTTTTGTATACTCTGCTTTTTAATTTAATGTCTTTCCATGCAACAAATTTTTGTTTATATGAGAAACTTAACCCCAACAGAAATGCTTTTCTCACAAATAAAAATTGCAGCCCTACTTTTCAAACTTGATTTTAGCATAAAATGTGTGACGATTATGCAATAAAACACGGTAATAATTTCTGTAAAAATAATCTAATAATTTTATCTTAAATTGATGAGAAAGTTATTAGAACACTGACTGTCACGGTAGAGTGTTGTCCTTCGAAATACTGTAAGTTATGGGTCCAGATTTTGGTCTAATCTTGAAGAACACTCAATGTAGAAAGTTTTGTGTTGGTGTGGGCAAGAGAGACTGTTGAGCGCTGGTGATGATGACCTGTGGGAGGAATGTTGCAGCTGCCTGTACGGGGAGGTGAGCCCGGTGTGTGGCATCATGGGGGGCATCATTGCCCAGGAGATCACCAAGGTACTGTCCCAGGTGGAGATGCCCTACAACAACCTGTTCTTCTACAACCCCCTGACCTGCAAGGGCTACGTCGACACCATTCCCTAGAGCTGCAGCTTCTCAGGTCACCTCGGACTCTCGTGCAGTTAGCATCAGCCGTCGAGAAACATGGTGGTTCAGAATGTGACAGTTTTAAGACTGATGTTTGTGTGTTACTGTGTGTTTGAGTGTTTTGATACTTGTGTCTAATCCAACACTACTGTTGGTTCAGTTATTTCAGTATGTATTGTCTGTCATAGTGTATTACTTTTGTGAACATTTGAACTTTTAATTTTTTATATGAAAATAAAAAAAGGTGTCAAAAAGTACGGTTTAGTGAGATTATTTTAACAAGTAAAGCTTGAATCGTTAATGGGCGAATGGTTGGTGTACGTACAGTTAACCAGCCATAGCTGTTTGCATCTATAGATTGCTTTGTTTCAGGAAATGGGCATTTCCTCTCTTTACAGTACACAGTTTCTGCAATGGTCAGTTGATGGAAGATTGTTATTGTCCCGAATATGTCGGCTCGCATATTTCGACCTATTGTTTTTCAGTTCTAAATTTGGAGGAAAAAATAAGTAGGTTAAAAAAAATTAAAAAGTTAACTTGTTTGCAAATAATCTTGTGTATTCTTGGAAACCTACTGGTCACATGATTAAACATCTTCAAACATAGTTTATACACAAATTATTTTTCAAGTTAGTGTTAGACACCAAAATTATTATAATATTTCATTAAATGAAATTTTTGAATTTGAAACTAGGGGCTAACAAAACTTAACAACAGCAGTCTCTATCATTATCGCCATCACTACAGCTCACACTCTCTTCACTTCTGGTTACTCTATCTTCCCCGGCTAATAAACAATTAGCAACTGATCATTTGTAGGTTTACAAATGTTTTATTTATAAAAAGAATTTTGCACCATTGTAAAATTGTACAAATATTTTGACATGCAGGATAAAATAGACATGTTTTAAGGTACCCTACCTACAGATATATTTTTTGTTTTCTTGGAATTTATGAAGTGCCCACATATAGGTTGAGAGTGCCTTTTTTCTTCATAAATTTATGGAAATATTTCCAACTTATATCCAGGACAGTAAATTTAAATGACAGTAAGGAAATTATAGCATTACAGTGGAACCCGGCAATTACGTTCCTGCGAATAGCGTTTTCCCGTCAATTAAACCATTTTTTGCTGGTCCCGCCATTTGTCCTATGTTTACAATACATTACATTCCCGCTAATCACACGGTAAAATCAAATGCCTTCTCGTGATATACACCGTTGTTGTCATCGAATAAAGCGCTTGTTGTTACGTGTTGCCAACCGCAACTGTAGTAAGAATACTTATTCCATTTCGATTCTATCGATTCCTCGAACAGAGTATCGTTCCGTTACGTACGTGCATGTTGTGCACTACGTCGCAAATGGAAATTTGGGTGCTTTTATTGTTACAAAATTTTTTTCGTTCTTCAGATCGTTCCATGTAGTGAAAGGAACACGTCCGCGTAGCACATACATGTACAGTTTCTCGCTCCTTGGCAAATGTTGGCAACCCTACTGCGAACCACTGTGTTCGTGTGTTGGTTTGGTACCAGTGATTCTGGGCTTTATTTTCACGTTCTACAGATAATTTATTCACGTTTGTGATTAAATTTTTGCAATATTCGTGCAATGGCGAGTGGTCGTGAAAGAAACGTTTTAATAGTTGAGCAAACATGCAATATTTTGAGGCAGTTTGACAACCACGTTGGATCGCGTGTGGCCTTAGCCAAGGCATTGGATATTCCCGTGTCTGCATTAAACACAATTGTTGGTAATCGAACATCCATTGAAAATGCTGCAAAACAAAGTGGGCCAAGCCAATGGCAAAAAAAATCAAAACTGTGAAGGTGTCTAAATACCAAGAACTGGACGGCTTAGTTAAGGAGTGGTTTGATTCTACACGGGCAGCAAACATTCCAGTGGACGGCAGGTTGATTCGCGAGAAAGCAACGCAGATTGCGGATCGCTTAGGCATTGAGTTTACCCCCTCAAATAGTTTGATTGATCGATTCAAAAAGAGATACCGTATTTACTCGCGTAAAGGCCCCGCCCGCGTATAAGCCCCCCTCCTTGTTTTGTAAACATTTTTGAGAAAAAATTTAAAAACGTGTTTTTCTGGGTTTATCTGAGGGCAGGGCAGCTTAACATGCATCAAACAACAAGCCATGTATTGTGAGCGGTGGGAGGTGATTTTGTAAGTGGCAGTGATACAGAGACTGGTATTATAGTTTGTCCGTTCTCAGTAGGACCGTCGTGAGGCATGCCAGACGTAAGCAGTTAGTCCTATCTCAAACGACATAAAGATAAAGAAAGCTGGACTCGCGCGCTGCCGCTGTGTTGATGTGGAGTGTTGGAGAAGAAGAGGGGAAGTGAAGGAGGAAGGGAAGTGGGTCAAGGATTCTAAGGCCCGAATTCAGAGTTGACCTTCGAAAGGGCATCCAACTCTCATTCATCTGGCAGACTCTCCGCCTCTCATACTTAAAAAACGCCTTTCAAATGACTGCCAGCTGAAAGCTTGTTCCCATCCACTTTCAGTGAAGATCTGGCAACATGGCACAAAAATTTTCTTAGATCAATTACTTGGAGTGTGTGTGGAAAAGCGCCCTATTTCATTTCGATTGTCTTTTGTCTGCTCTCCCGCTGAAAATAATATTTTGTTTGGATTGGACACTAGGTTAGAGTTACCAGACACTGATAATAAAAAAGGACATTCATCTCGCAAAAGGAGGACATTTCACTAAAAAGGAGGACATTTCACTAAAAAGGAGGACAATATATTTTTTTTAAAAAGCCATGAATTAATTACAATGGAGTACGATATTTAATATGTTTTGGCATTTAATACAATTTCAATATAAAGAATCAAGCAAACTACGCATATACAGCATATTAAAATCACGTGCTTATGCATGCGCTGCTACCTGTCAAGCTGTCATAGAACTACTTACTAGTGGGATGACTCTGCGGACAGTGCGCGCTTTACTCAGAGTGTAACTGCAGGAATTATCTCACTTTATAAAAAAGCCGGACATTTTGGAGCATTAGGGAAAATCTGGCCGGACGCAAAAAAATACATAATACATGGCCGGACGTCTGGTAACCCTACACGTGGTTGAGAAATTTTCTTAAGATGGATACGTTGCCTAAAATTATAGTGTTTTCTCCAGATGAAAAAGCAATTATTTTTGATCTCGTGAGAAAGCACAAAACCGTAATTGAAAACAAAACAAAAAAAAAACAAATGCAGTTTCTTACAGAGAAAAAAAAATTGTGTTTCGAACTCTTGATCCCGATAAAAATCAAACTGGTCTGCTAAATTTCTTATATACCTTCGCGGAACTGGATTTTCATTTTTAAGATTATCAAAAAATTCAAAAACCTCGTCAATGTGATTTGGAAATTTATCCAAATATTCTGCCATCGCTACAAAACACGTGTCTGATGCACACTTTGCGGGCGAAACGATTTCTTTAAAAACGCATATTTAATTCCAAAACATATTTTACATATCTGCCATATGACAAAAATGTTTTAAACAATTACAAACATACATGAACACGTTTTTATGTGAGAATTATGTATTAAAACCATCAACTGCTCCGCCAATTTTCAACTGAACAGGCATTCGAATGAGCTTCAGACCACATTCACTTTCAAGTGGCTGGCTCTCCTTATCCAGCAGTCAACCAATCACTGAAAAACTTCTCTGCCGAGCAGCTTCAATGGAAAAGCCTTTCGGTGTGTGAATAACTGTCGAAAGAGCTCTCTGAATTCGGCCCTAACACTCCTTTGTCTGGTTGGCTGGCTAGCTGGCAGGAGAGAGGTTAAGCCACGCCTCTGCCTCTCTCCCCTCCTGCCTCAGCGTTGCCTCTGCCTCTCTCCCCCCGTCATAGCACTGCCTCTCCCCCCTGCGGAGTCGTTGCCTCTCTCTTCCTCTTGCCGCGTCGCTGCCTCCCCCGCCCTCCCTCATTAGAACAAAGACGCACGACTTGAAAAGAAAAATCTAGGTATTTTTTCCTCCAAATTCGCGTATAGGCCCCCTCCCCTTTTTTGGAGTCGAAAATTTGGGGGAATTTTACGCGAGTAAATACGGTATAATGTTGTTTACCATACTGTTTGCGGTGAAAGCAAACGTGTTGATCTGGAAAAACACTTTGCCAGATGTGTTGAAGGGTTATCACCCTAAGGACATATTTAATGCCGATGAGACCGGTCAAGTTGTTAAATGTTAGGCCTATAACATATTTTTACTTAAGTTTTGAGATTGCCGTTAACTACTCAAGTTAATTGCAAACAAAAATAATACCTATAGTTATTGTTGTAAAACTTTATTACAGCAAGCGTTGACTTGAAGAATTATACATATCTTCACGAAGTTTTTAGTAAAATTTTACTTTCCCCTCAATTACACTTTCCCCTGAATAACACCATTTTCAGTTTTCCCCTTGAAAAGTGTAATTCAGGGGTTCCACTGTATTTGTTGTATTTCATCAAGCACACTATCTGTGAATACTAATGTTATACCTCTTAAGGCATTTTATAACTAAAAACAAATTGATATTTTACACCTTGTATGCAGACACAAGATTTTATGATTTTATTTTTAAGTATATTTTGTTTTAAAACCGGAGCTCTCGTTATTGAACATATTTTTTATAAATTTTGTTTATCATAACAATATCATATTTCAGTAAAGCCCTTTTAAGACGACATGGCTTAAAACGTTTTCCCGTCTAAAACGTCTGACTAAGATAGCACCAAAAGTTTGCCATGCCATTAACCTTAACATTCTTCATTTAATACATTTTGGGGTTATCAGATTGTCCAGCTTAAAAAGCACTACATCAACACAAAAAACTTTGTTTTCTATCATAAATTGTTAACAATTAGGTACATGCCCAAACACATTCTGACCATAGTGACCACTTGTTTTACACGCTAAATTTAGGTTTGGCTTTATATGGTTGCATGGCACGTCAAACAGTGCCATAACGTCCAATTTGCACAATATGTATCAAGCCATTTGTGGTAACTATGGAACTTTGTCAGAATTTATTTGTTACTTGCGGTTTTTTTTTTTTTTTTTCACTTCATGTGTGTCATGTGCCATTTTCAGCTGGGTTGATGGTAAATAATAGACGTATATTTCGTACGTATGTTGCTTTTTGATAATGCATGGTACAAATGAATTATGTTCATGTGGATAAGGATACAGTAGAGCACCCCTCAACCGTAATTCCCACAAACGGAACTCCCGATATCCGCAACTAATTTTCCAAAACATTTCCGCACTGGAACGAGGCGTTTTTGCTTTTGCCTGACTGTACATGTCTTGTAGGCACGCGCGCACGTGCACGTCTGTCAGAGAGCTAATTATAGCCAGTCTTTCCCGCGCATTGCTTAATACACCGCTGGTTTTCGCGTCGAACGTGAATTACTATAAACATGTTTATGCTATAAGTAGTTTTATTGTTTCACTATGTCAAGTAAATTGAACATTCCGGCCGGCCCGAGAGTATGTACACCGACTCCCACTACACACGCTGACACACGTGATAGCGAGTAACATTTACTTCCAATGTGTGATGCTTTCATTTGTAGACAATAATTTAGTGTACAAATATGTATTATGTACATATTTATACGTTAATATATGATTAAACAGTCTACATTTACCTGTGTTTTTAAACGAGATGCTTGAAGTGTTAGTCTTGTGTATGTGAAATGTAAACTGTGCGTGGCAGTGACTATACACTCTCCAGGAAGTGTGAATCACTAGCACGTCAACACAGAAGTAACACAACACTGCAGCTGTAGTCCTACTACCTCCCCCGAACCCTCTTCAACATCCTCTTCGCTCACGCACGCACCCACCCACAGAGATAAGAAACACGTGCCTACCAGCTTGCTTGAATGAAGGTCATTCAACCGGCCCGGAGGCCGGCCCTACCGCAACTTCCCTTAACCGGAATTTTCCCATAACCGGAATAGACCTCCCCCCAATGATTCCGGTTGAGGGGTGCTCTACTGTATTTGTACTCCATTTTGAAAAACAGTTGTGAGTACACTTACATTTTTATGATTAGTATTTGGTTTATATTAACCTATATAAATGTAAATAAAATTATAAGGATGATGCATTAAGGGCCGATATTATGACCTCCGGCTAAATCCTCAGGTTAGCTAGCCTGCAGGTAAGGCTAGCCTCCGGTTAACGAACGAGGGGTGTATTATGACCCATACTTAGCCTGCGGTTGGCTAACCGGAACCTGACGAAGCGTGTGGTGTAATAATGGGTGTGTTGGTAATGAAATAAAACAGAATTTGGTAACTTTTGTTGCAAGACAGTTATTTTTTCTGGTAGAATGTTAGTCAGCTGTTTGTTTGTATTGTGATTCGGAATATTTACAGCTGCAGTAAAGAAATATGCCGCGAACTTTATCTTGCAACAGATATAATTAAATTAACCAAAAACTACTTTGACGTCAAACCTGCTTTGTATTAAACCATAAAATTACAATTTACGATTCAAAACCGTGTGTTTTCAACTTTACTCTTATATTGGAACTCATGATTTTGTTAGGTTATATATTAAGCCAAAACTAACGAAGTAATTCTATACCAACAAATAAATAGGGATGACATTTTTGCTAGAGAACACTTATTTCTTTCATAAATTTATTTCATAATCAAATAATATAGACCCCGTTTCGGGAAAATACTTGTCGATTTTCATTTCACTGGTGTAGGTTTCATTTTTGTACTAATAGTAGTTTCGTATCACGTATCCAAATTAATCCGATCCTGATGGAATTAGTTTGTGGTATAGGATGCTTGCTGTTTTAATTTAGTAGGTCGAGAGATCCTAGATATATTCACTGGGGAAATAATTATGATTGTAAAATGTATACGAAAGAAATATATTTTTACAAGACCTGACATAAATTTGTTTGCATCGTGATATGTTAGGTATTTTGTGTTGTGTACAGGATTTTTCAACATTCTAAATTAAAACAGCAAGTATAATGTAAAACAAGACCAACATATAAAGGGTCATGCCGATAAGATCAAGGGATAAACTTGGATACGGTAAACAGAATAATTCCAGTGCTGTTTTCGTTTTGCACTTGCGTGGCAGGTAGATAATAAGTACCTAAAGGTTTGTAAGATAGGGAAGGGATAATTGGGTAACATTTATTTTCACATTCAATTGTATTCATTGAATTAGAACCACGTCTGAAGTCGTATGAAGTGCATTTCATTCCTGGCATATGTCCACTGTATTACGAATAAAAATTCACAGATACAACTTCCACGAAAACACGCATTTTATAGGTACCTACCGGTAATAATAACCCTCGTTTTGCAATTTTAAAATTCACTTATTTACACATATTCTTAAGCAGGAACATTTAAGTTTATATACATAGCATACGTTTATGTACTTCGTGATCAATTAAAGTCAAATAATAATACACGACTCGACGAGAATAGAAAAGCGTGACTACACTTTCATGCCATGTAATTTTTAATAAAACTTTGACGAAAGCGAAGCATTTTACATTTAGTAATAAATTATTCCATCGCAACCTGCAAATATTCAATAGAATTCCTCAAATAGTCATCATCACTAACAACAACTAACCTCGCCTGATACATCGCCATTTTATTTTCTGTTGCTTAGCCTCCGGTTAAGCAGCTAGCGGCCGGTTCATCCACCCGCTAGGTTAGCCAGAACTTTAACTGGAAGGTAGACGTTAACAGGGAGTCATAAAACCGAAATAAGAGCTAGCCTGCTGTTAAATTTTAGCCGGAACTTTAGCCGGAGGTCATAAAACCGGCCCTAAATGACTGCTACTGTAGATACCCGGAAAATCGCGTCTCGTGAATTTAAGAAAAATTACTTAACACTATTTAACATTGGAAAATGAGTTTTAACGCAAGTTAAATTATCAGGAAATTTTTTTACATCCAGATTTCTTTGAAAATGATTGTACTTATTCACAAATTTTTGTATCCATTCAAAAATATTCACAAATATTTAGTTATTTCACAAGAGTCTTTTTTATAATATTAACTAGATAATTGAGAATATTTAATAGATAATTGGGAACACAGTGTGATGGCAGAAGATTATTACTTTAACACTTCATCTTGATTTGAGGGGCAGCGGGAGTCAGATTGTATAATTATTTTCTTAATTGCAGACAGGATTTTAAAATTATTATTTCAAACTTGTTTATACAAGTTTTAATTATTCTTTAAGAAAAGATTTGTGGTTAAAAAACTTTAGGGATGTGCGAATCCTTGATTTTTAGTTCGGTTCAAATCTGATTCGAATCCCTGGCAATATTTGAGGTATGAATCAGATTCCGAATATTAAGCACAGAATAATTAAAAATAACTGATTAATTTAAAAATAATGTGTGTTCTCTTTTTTCTAACTGTTACTACTGGCAATTATTTATTACACTGAGATTGAAATGTTTATAATTATGTAAACTTAATTAATTAAACGCTTTAAAATATGAAAACCAAAACATATTTGATTCTCCAACTCAATCGTAATAAACTGCACGCCACAGGAAAATTTCAGTTTTATAAACGTTTCAGCAAACAAAACCATTTTTTCTCCAATAAATAGCCAAGACATTTTTTTTCTTGTCGGTATGTAATTGTTTTTAGTTCATAGTATGCTATACGACGAAATTCGTAATTACATATAGTTTAAACTCTCGAAATCTTGAAATTCTTTTAATGTCACTGTGTTAATTATTTAATTTACATATCTTTCTTTGATACATCATATTATAAATACTTATGTAATAGTAGCCTAATTTTATTTTTCACTGCTAGTATTTTTGAGCCGTATTAAATTAATTTATAACTTTTGTGAATATTCGTAATACTGTTCGAATCCATGTACGTACAACGATTCCGGGTTCAGGTAATTGTGGATTCGAACCGTACCCGAAAATATCGGGTACTCGCGCATCACTAAAAAACTTATTATAAACCGAACGTAAAATTTAAAATGTGATTAAACCAAACTTGCATGTTCATGTTCCCTGGCAGAGCTGCCAGGAAGGAAGGAAAGATAACCAGATATCTCGGTGGCCCGTGCTGATTCAGGCATTCAGCAGTCAAAACAAATAGTACTTCCTTTGTTCCATCAACTTGCCAGCACTCCCAAGCCTTCAAGGGCAGAGCGAGGTTTTGAAATAAAGAATAATGAAATGGTAGAATGAAATAGCATTACATGCTGAAGTCTTTCATTTTTAACAAATGCCTATTTAATAATTCCTATATCAACTAAATACATTTTCGTAATGGTTTCTAATACTAAGTATATCACAATTACAATCCTAGGTTTCTACAGGTTTGTATTGGTGGATATTTACTAATCTAATTGTTTCCATCTACGGTATGTAATTCCATTTAGATATTTAATGAACATTGAAACATTAACCCATGAGAATTTATTTTTATTTTTTAACCTTTTAATAAGTTTTCCTGCTTCAGAAGAACATTTTTAACAGTTTTTACAATATTTTCTTCAGAGGTTTTTACTGTATTGAACACATATGACACACATGTTTTCTGATTCTTATTTCACCAAAATGTAATTTTGACTGATAGATGACGCATTGTGAACAATAAAAATAAATCTGCAAGTACTTGTTTGAAATAGATACCAACAGCATAATATAAAAATGAGTCTAATAACAGCTGTAAGATCAAAAAATAGTAAAATAAATTTTTCCAATTTGCTTAGGATACACATTTTCATAAAAACTTCATTCTGATTACATTACATTCATTGAATTTAATATATTAAATATTACTTTTTTTGTGATTTGAGTTAAGTTTGAATTAATAATGCTGATTAATTTCATGATGATAGTTGCCTTTCAGTGCTTTATGGTGTATTAACTTACTTTTTAGTATTATGTATATAGTGTAGGTACATGCTTTTGGGTGTTATTTTGGTTTTATTGAAATTTACCATAACATCTTGTCCCTACTCATGTGTGGTAACAGATCAGATGTTCCCAGCTATCGCAGAGCTAACACTACAGTGTGTATTACCTAGTGTTTATTTCAACTTAAAAAAACATGGAAATATGCAAAATGTATTGCAATTGTAATTGTAACTGACACTAGTACAATTTTAAACGGCATGTAAGGTAGTCGGTTTACCGTGATTGTGTTTTAACTTCAGCCCAATTGACGAGATCACTATCTATGTCACTTGTTCATATTGCTGACATCCTTGCTGGGCTTGGTGAGCCAAGATTTTTTTTTTAATTTTCATTGACATATGTATTTAACACTGGTGCTCACCAATGTGCCCATGGAAACATCCCAAAACGCCTTTACTGTCCCTGCTGTTGCACATTCACAAGCATGCTAGAGATTCAGAAGTTAAATGTTGATGGTTAAAGTTGTATACTGAAGTTCAGGTAGCACTGTATGGTGGTGAGTTGAAATGAAAAGGTAGGATGTTGTTGCATGTGGCCATGTACAGAAAGGATTCTGATCTCTTTGTGCTCCTAACAATTTGTAAACTGAATAAATGCTATTTAGTTAATTCACTTAAAGAATGTGAACTCTGTTTCTAGATTTAACGTGATCGATTATCTGTTAATAATGTTTATAGGTAGTAGCAATTTTTGAAAAACCATAATGTTAAAGTAGTAATTAAAACATTGTGTGTTCTTATTCTATTAACTAGTGTTTTTTTTTTTTAACATTGACTTTAGACCCCTACCATTTATGCTGGATATTAAATTTTTATAATAATTATTCTTGTTCAAAACTGGACAACATATTTTGTCTATATGTGGCAGGTAATTCAAGATAATATTTTATATTTAAATTAAACACTTTTTAACTTGTGGACTTTTTAGTAGCTTAACCTTCACAAATTGGGGTGTCTGTGTGCAAAAATTATATATAAATATATTTTCAATAATTATGCATTATTAGCCACCAAGGTGATGTTTTAAATGATTTTAGGATGTACAAATAATGAGAAGAAAATGGGATCATAACTGAAACATTTTTTTGGTTCAAAGACAATGCTACTTGGTAATAATTGATATAAAGTTTAATTTCTTTCAGAAAAATCTATATTATTTTACTTAGCTCACAATTTTTAGAATTATGGAAGGTGCAATATAAAATTTAAAACATTTTTCCGAAAGAGATTAAAACCATATCATGAAGTCAACATTAGCATTTAAACCTAACAAATTTCATTTATATAATTCATTTAATCCTTCTTATTTGTGTGCCCCAAAAACACTGACGAAACTTCGGTGGCTAATTATGTGAAATGTATGCAATACACAAAATTTTTTCATTCTTTAATAGTTCAGCCACCCAAAAAGTCTACAAGTTTAAGGGTGTTTAACGTAAATATCAGATAGTAACCAACACTTGTGGCCCTAGACTTTGCAGGGCCCTAATATTTGGAGAATGCCCTTACCAGGGGCCTGAGGTGTGTGGAACAGCCCCCAGAAAAAGTGTTTCAGGGGCCCTCTCCCAGAATATTTCAAATATTATCTCTTTAAAACATTTCAGTCAACCTGGAACTAAATTTCAACTATGAGTTTGATAATTTATCTTGCGGGATCATCGGCATGAAAGGGCATATTGTGGTAGCCTCACACACTCTCATGCTCTTCAGGGGGCGAGTGTAAAACCCCTTCACAAACGTGTGTGACGCGCGGGGGTGCGGTGAGCGACTCCACACAACGGTCGAGAGATTCACTGGCACCCACCACAGACTTGAGGTTCCATTTAAAGGGATCGGGCTCCGCGGGCACTTGCTTCATGGAGGAACACAGCTTTGTTCCAACCTTTTGGTCAGCATCCTCCACCAGTCCTCCCATATGTGTGCCCTATAAGCATAAAATGGGAGTGGCATACAGATCCTTTTATTAATTCCAATGCAAGTAAAATTACAACAGAGCTGTCAAGGAATTAACCCCCACCCTCCCCCCTCTCCAATGATCAGGAAGGTGTTACAGCCTCAGATTGACCAAAGTCATCACCTTAGCTCCCTGCCTCACTCAGCTAACCAGCCAGTTGGCTGTGTCCTGTGCCCTAAGACTTTATCAGCACTGCAGGCTCTTACTCCGATCTCCCACACCACACTGGGACCCCCCAAAACACCCAGTGAACCCGTGTACCGGTGGAGGCCTATCCAACCTCTACTAGCTGTCCAGGCTAGTACCGGACATGGAGGAGCACAGTGGCATTTGCCACATTCGCGACAATGTGTGGAGACGCAGCCTGCCTAGAGAAACGTCATAAAGGCCGGCACATTTACCACCGCCACCGCTGGTGATGTCATTCGGCGAGGGAGTTCATCGAGTCACTCGGAATTCGGGAGGGGAAAGGTGAGGACACTTGCTCCTGTTTGCACTTTGGTAAATGCAACCTGCAGTACTGGAATGCTTGCCAGATCCCTGACTTCCCTCGTAATCAGGCGCACAAACTTCAAGCGAACTTTTGGAAAGGGGGAGGGGGGGGGGGGGTGTAGACGACAGCTCCTCCGAAGCCCAAATTTTATTTTTTATTTTATTTTGTAAGGTATATTTATGTTAAATACTTTAATTATTAATGTGTTAAACTTTTCTTTTATCGAAAGTTGTTTGAAACTCTCAAATCACAGTTTTTGAGACCATAAATTTAAAAATATCTCAAGCCTATCTTCTGATATCGCTGACATAGTTTAGACTCCTTCATGCTGGACCACTCGCGCGCCACAGGGCGGGCGTGTGGCATGGCAGAAAAACGCGCACGGATTGTCTCGAGCCATTCCTCCACATTCCAACCGCCAGAATAAAAATGTACTTGGAGGAAGCAAGTGCGTTGTTTATGTTGTTGCTACATGCCGTTAAAAAAAAGTACAGGATTTATATGATTTTTTGTTAACGATTTCTAACCAACACTTATTTTTTAAGTCTCTTGAGTATTCATTTAGAAGCATCTGCATATCTAAAACTGCGATTCCTTCCTGCACTTCTAAAATAAACCATTCAGCGTGGAAACGTGATCCCGCCATCACTAGAAGACACAGCTATATTCAGGAAGCGGCTTGATAAAAAAACGTGCCGTGTGTGCACGGCCCCGGCCATTGCTGGCGTGAATGCGCCACTCAGTGTGAATCGTTCAGTTTGGTTTCATGTTATCACGGTGTGACGCGCTTCTATTGGCGCGCTCGCAATGGCCTGTTCTGAAGGGAGCCTCAATGTCATATTTCACCCCGGTCATCGTGGCCCCAGCCACGTGTCCTGCACCTTTTGTACCTTTCTTTGGGTTACACAATTGGCTTCAGCACCCGCACATTCTTCCTTGGCTTCCGTATCTCTTCAGTTTTCTTCAGGCCATTTCCTTGGCGCTCCGACCGTTTTCTCAGGCCGACATATTCTTCTGCGCCATTCACACCTTCCCGCAGGGCACGCTCTTCAACGCTCCCAATTCCGGTGCCCCACTTCCGTAACCTTCCACTGGCTTTGTGGTAAGTGCGATGCAGACATAGTGCACCGTTTATAGTGCGGCATCGTAACCCTCGTGGGTCTTTCACCTTTTCTGTTCTGTTTCATTGTGTATTATCTAACCTTCACGTGTACAATACCGGCTGACTTCCGTGTTCTGCTTTCGATTCCTTACCTTGTTTCTATAATTTTATCATTATTTTCAATCTCGTGTCATTTTAAGTTTTGAATTCGTCTTTAAAATTGCTTCCATAGGTGTTGCAGCTACATATATATATCATCTCCATCCAAAATTTAATTACACCACTGAATAGCTAAAGGATCAAAGAATTCTTTTCGCTAAGTGAGGACTGTGGCGCATCGCGCGCGGTGGAGGGGGAAGTTCCGCCAAATTGAGGTCATTTTGCTGCGTTTCGAGATATCCATTTAGTATAACATTTAACGTTCGTTTGAGTTTCAATCGTCAGCTCTCGTCAAAATATTTCGATTGCATACATAAAACATTAATGTAAAATAGTTACAGTGAATATATATGGCGTTAAAATAAAAATAGCGTATTTTATATTTTGTATAGAAAATATTACCTGTTACGTACACGTATTCACGTACAACACATGGCCGTGTCCATGACACAGCCACGCCCCATTTTTTTTAATGCTTATTTTCCCTTAGTGTGTATCATTTCCAATTTTGAACATAAGGTGTACACCAACTGGACTAAAAGGCTATATGTGAAATTACAGAGGAGGAAACGCAAGGTTCGGAACTCTGTTAAGGGTAAGTATATGTATTTTGTGCACACTAGTTACCTAGTGTAACGTATCAATTTCTTGAATAAAAAGTTTTTGAAACCGAAACCAATGCCACGTTTTGCAACAGCATCCTTTCTTTGTATGACAGCCCCTCCCGAGAAGTCTTCCTGGAGCCGCCTTTCACCAACTCCCGTCCCGAGAGGCAAGTCACAACCATCACAAAGCCAGCGACAGTTTTAGACCGTGATATACTTAATGACAAGTTTGATAAGCATCAAAAGCAGTATTTATTGCAGCATTCAGTTAAGTTGAACTAAAATTTATATATTTTTTTATGTAAATAAGCCTTTTAATAAGGTTATCTCTAAATGGTATGACGGAAACTCGGAGGTACATCACTTTTCTCACCTGCTTATCACCTTCTCAAGAAAATAGTGCTCGAAAAGACATCAATATATGTACGTAGACATGAACTAGCTGTAGTGAGTTTTATCACAGCAACTTTTTTTTCACGAAATTAAATTTCACATAAAGCAATACAAATTATTACTAAAAGTATCTAGCGCTGATTAGCTTAAAACTTTCCTATTTCTGGTCAGTAATTCCCGATCTTTTAGATAGCACGCATTGCTGACAAACGAACAGATGGACAATTGAATTTTACATTTCTACGTCTTTTTTGTTTACTACGTAAATATTTTTGGGAAAATTCGAGCACTGCAGAAAAAAACTCCCTTTGCGACTTTATCACAGATGTAGTTATACATATCTGGAGAATAAAGCTTATCAATCAGTGTAACGGGTATTATGGATAAACTCAGAAGCGTTGGTCGTAAGTATGCCGCGAAGAAGCCGCCGTCGCCGTTTCCTCATATGCTCGGCCGGGAGCGTGTGACAGCTATATACCATAAACTATTATGTTCCCATAACTCGCAAAGTGGGACATCAATCAAGAATGCGACCCCGTCACTTTGTTCGAATCACTGGAAACGACGGCGGGGCGCGAAGTGTGCGAATTTAAGATTAAGGTGGCTCACGGTCCAGTGGGTAGTAGAAAAGCTGTCGCGTGTTGCTTGGCTTTAATTTAATTAGTGTAGATGTCAGGCGGGGGGAGGTCACCCTTTCCCCTCAGTTAGTTGGCTAACTGATGCATGTTAGTGTCGTGACGGCTGTATTTTAGAGGCTTGTTTGGTATTCTATGTCAAAAGGGGCCTAGTTAAACTCGTTGTGTGTGTGTAGTGTAAAGCTCCGAGGCCGCTCCCGTCAGTCAGGCTGAAACAGAGGATATGTCGTTTCTCCGACACATCAAGCCTAGACCATTTTTATTGTACACAGCAAGCCTAGTTTGTAATGGCAGCAACCTTTTTTTTCTACCCCGGCCTCCCACGCTCTAACTTGTTTATATTTTATAAGAAAAAATATATATGTTTTATTGTACACAGCAAGCCTAGTTTGTAATGGCAGCAACCTTTTTTTTCTACCCCGGCCGCCCACGCTCTAACTTGTTTATATTTTATAAGAAAAAAATATATATGCCTAGACCCGGCCAGTCACACTCGGAGGCATATCATCGTGTTTGTGTAAACCGGTGAGGGAGAGAGCGCAGAGATTTAGAAACTGAGAAATACACATGTATAGCAGGGGCGCAACAACTAAATTTCCAAAGGAGGGGGGGGGGGGAAATATACCTTTTTATAAAGAATCATCGATCCCCCCCTATTGAAGCGGGTGGTCCGGGGGTTCTCCCCCGGGAAAATTTGTACTTCAAGGTGGAAAATGGTGCTATTTAAGCAGTTTTATTACCTAAAAATTGATTATGGAGCACTTTCTTTGCCCCCGTTCGCCCCCACTTCAAGGTTTCAGAAAAGGGGGGGGGGGAAATACCCTTCCTTCCCCCTGTTGTTGCGCTCCTGATGTATAGGTAAATTTATAAAGGTTTTTTTTTTGTATCGCGGGCGAGTTTTAGACGCCGCCCCCCACCCCCCCAAACCAACCCGTCAAAGTGGGGTGGGGGGTGGGGGTGGGGAGGATGAGGCTGTCTCCAGGGCAACGGCCGGGCGGCCGCCAGGGGCGCTGGCGGCGCGCTACTACGGCCAGCTGCGTAGTAGCGGAGCGGCCGAGCTGGAGTGCTGGCGGGCGAGCTGGTGTCGCAGGCGGGCTCCAGCCTCAGCAGGTCAGTGCGAGCCGCGCTTGCGAAGAGACCCTTCGTCACCACCCGTTCTACACTCTCGCGTGAACGTAGAACAGACCTTCCGGGAACATTCCCAACAATGCACAGAAACATGACGGATGGCAACCAATGCGATTGCATTTTCACGGTTAAGAAATATTAATTTGATTTAAAAACAAATAAAATGTTGAGCTTCGAGTTCATATCACGGTCAGAATTATATAATAAACCCCAAAGTAATAATAGTACATAACGCATTTAGAACATAAACATGAAATACCACCGCAGCCAAATACTCTGCTTCTATTGCTCTTACGGAGTCACGTAGCATAAACGGAGGACGTCAGCATTGCCGAGCTAATCCGTACGAGTTTGTGGCCGCATGCGTGCAGTTGTTAATACTTCGCTCCGTGAAATCCGTCTCCGTTTCCGTATCACTTCCGGAGGCTCTGCGTGAAGATTGGTCTACTCTTAAAATTGAATTGTTTGTTTTTAGCCGTTTTAAAACTTTATTTAAATCTTTATATATATTTTATATTATATATATATAGTATTTTGGTTCTGATTTTTTTCTCTCGTGACTTTCACGAATAATGACAAAACTCAAGACTCAATACTTCTCTATTTGAAGCAAAGCGAGCAGTGTTTCACCCTAGCGTGACCACGTCGAGTTCGCTGCCGGCCGTGTGTTCCACTGCATACGCGCCCAGTGTATGTGTTTTCCGAATTCCCGCCCTGCTCTGGCACACGGTAATGATTTTCTTTTGTTGACCTGCAGCGATTCGCACGGATGATTCCGTCGCTCAGTCTGCGTCGCTTTTGGCTTACTGTGCATTTTTATTAATACTATTTTTTTTTCGGGGTCAGTTAATTACGTCGGTTACACCTGTGTTACGCCCTCAATGTGCGAGGTTCTTTCGAGAGTTTAGTGATCGTCGTAAATACACTGTTAACAGTGTTCACCTTAAATTTACGAAGAACGCTGGCTACAAATTATCCAGAGATCTTCGTAAATTAACCGTTAGATTTGTTAATTTGCGGGTTCAAAGTTCACTCACTTTGAGAATGAATCGACCAGAATAAGCTTGGTATATCAGCACAACTTCAAAAATTGTTAAGACTATTGCAAGAACGCATTTGTGTTTACCCTGTTTATAACGAAAAATATAATTTTGTAGTTTAAATACGGCGTTGTTCTACGAGGACCCAGTTATCTGAGATTGCGAATAACTCTTCGATTATTTGAGGAGAATTTTGCTTTGAAAAGTCCGTAAATTTCCTGTAATTTCTAAAGGTGTATTACGTAGTGTAGGGCTGGGTCCTATGACTAAACTGGGCGTGACAGAACTGACCCCATGTCTATTGGAAGCACAACAATGACGTGATAACACTTAACTCACTACTAACTGGTGTTTACTTGCAGTAGAAATAGAGGGACTGGTAAAGACATTGAGGAACAGGCAAAATTGTAAAATACTTGATTTTTTTTTGGTGCCTTTTTCAATGATGGCCTACAAGTCTGCTTACTATTTTATCCACTTTGTCAATAACCAACACATGTGACGTCTTCGCGTGCGATTCATATTCAAAACCCAAACTTTGTGTAACGACCTCCTTAGTGTAGGCCTATGAAACCTGCATTGTTATTCACGCGATATTTTCGTGTTCAAATTTTAAGAACTAGGTGATAGCTACCTGGAGTTACGTTATACCGTAGAATATGTTACAATTTGGTGTAAAAACATGCTACGTTTTATAGTACCGTGGTTAAAGATTTAAAAAAATAAACATTACACATACCTGTTTTATTTTGCAAAATACTTGGTGAGGGGGGTGGGGGTGGGGGCACACTGTGAAACTCGTGAGTTTACTCGTTCCACGTGTACACGCCCCGCGAGTTGAAACATTCCCAGGAGACCACTTCCCAGCCCCACGACACGTCACAAGCAAGGCCGATCTCATTGGTGGCCGACCAGTGGCTGTCCCGCCCACAAAGCAAGGAAGATAAAAGAGTCGTAACTCTGCTTTAACGAAAGCTCTTATTTTCTTTGAAAATCAGCAACCTAATAACCTTAAGGTGTTAACGTTTAAAAGGTGAATGTCAGCAACCTTCACTTTTTCATTATTATTATTTTTTTCTTGCGGTCGTTCGTTGGTCGAAATATCCACTATAAAAGATTACGATTATATATTTTTTACAATACGGAGCAACCAAAACAATATGTTAAAACGATTTTATCTTTCCTTTGTTTCATAGCCGCAAAGTATGAGTGTTAAAAATCATAACATCAGTTTCAGTTGCAAAAAATACACACTTCCACACGTCTACACATGTGCACATGGCATCCATTCTAATTTAATTGCCACCAAGATAATTCAACACTGTCAAAAATTATTTCAAAGTATAATATTTTGCCATTATACTCAATACGCCACTCCGTTAATACATTACGTGAATTCTGGACAAAGAATGTTTGTAAATTTACTTTTTTTATTTAAGTTTATGTTTAAGAAATGTAAAAATTGTCTTTACATTTAAAAATTGATTTTTGATGTTGCCATTTCTCAACCGCACAGATTTTTTTTAGTGGCCGTATTCCGTCTATTCAGTTGCGCCCCTATGGTTCCGCTCATAGCCCGTCCTCCCTACCCTTCCTGCTCGTTGGCTCGGGATCAAGAGGGGGCGCTAAGGGCGACTTTGACACGCGCGTAGAGTGCCCCGTCGCCTTTACGCACACCTCGCTGATCCGAAACACAATCGGCAAGCGTGCAGATCTGCAAGAGAGAGCTCGTTAAGACACCAGATACTTTACATTTCTCCAAAAGCTTTGGAAAATATTATCTATTGCTTTAAGTAACATAGTTTTTAGCTCATGATGTTATTATATGTTCCCACAAATGATTGTCAACATACAAGTTACATTTGTAATTTTAAGGCCGGGTTTATAAACTACCCAGGGAACGCAAATACGCTACAACGCAAGAAAATCGCGGTGTTTTTAAAGCACTAAAGTCGCAAGACATCATCATCCTTAAAACTTTAAATTGTAAAACAGTAGAAAAAAATATCTTCCCCGGAATTATTTTGATAACAAATGTAAATCCACGTCAACTAATGAAATTGTCCCTAAGTGGATTAAAAAAAATTTTTCTTTCACCATGCAAATATTCAACAAGTCAAAAAGTGATTTATTTAATTAAAACAACATCGCGGCAATAAATGCTCAAATAGTCTACGCCTTTAAAAGTTTTCGGAATACTTAAATTACAATCTGGAAGGTAAGCTAGTATGTCGTCACGTCCGCCATCTTGTTTTCTTCTGCTGGAGGCCGCCATCTTGTTTTAGTCTGCTAGAGGATGCTGTCACCATATTAGTTTGATTTCTATTTGCTAGAGTGCAGTAATCATTTATTGCCATGATTTCCGCCATATTGGACGCCATATGGAAAATCCGTAATTTTTAAGATAGAAATTTGGGAAAAATTCCAAAAATCATCAAAAAATCACTCATTAATTAACTGATTGAATCGTTGGATTCCTGACCTTGCTTCGATCCTTGGTCAATACAAAAAAGGTAATTTAATTAAAAAATACCTACCACAAAAGTGACAGGTTCGAGAAATAAAACAAAAGTTATTTTACAAGCAAATAATTTATCACATAAATTCTACACTACTACAAGTACATAAAAAAAAAAGCAAATTACTAAATTCTTTACCGTTTCTCGATTTATGCTTATGCTACCGACTAATTAAAGCGAGGTGGGAAGCCCCACCACTTGACGTAGAATCGTCCATTTCTTCTTTTGATAATCTTCTCTTCTAATTGCGTGTCGGAATACATCGTAGGCTGAATCTCTTCGGCATAGAAGCCGCCACGAATAGACTTGTGGTCCAAATCTTCGAGGTAGTAGGTCCTAGGTTCCGATTCACGAACATGTGTCACACGAAAAAGTTCATGACTCCAATTCGCAGTGAAACCTTTCTAGAAGATGCCTTTTTGCTCGGAGATTCGCACAATGTCATCGACGCGACGTTAGCTTTATTCTTTCGTGAGTCTTTCTTCTTTGTTGGAAAACACTGTTCGAAGCAAGTGATCATCCTCTATGTATTTAAGCTTCATTTTCGTGGTAGAATGCTCTGTGGAATTGTATTCGCTTATTATGACATCCAGCCACTTGTAATTTCCGTTAGCCGTGAACTGTCCCCACATCTTGGTGCGCAATGTTCTGTTAAACCTTTCAACAATGGGGGCTTTGACATAAATTGATTAAATGTAGAGTAGTGTTTGATGCCAAATTTCTTCATCAAAGCCTTGAAGGTCGCATTGTAGAGTTCTTTATCGAGATCCGTTTGCAGGTGCGACGGCACACGACCATCACGCCAAATATTGGCCATGGCCTACTTGGCTACGTCGGTTGCAGTCTTGGATTTCACAGGTTTGTCCCAACCGAACTTGCTAAACACGTCGATGAGCGTCAACATGTACTTGAAACCTTTCAGTAAATCTATTGGAGCTGAGAAGTAGTCAGTTCAAGCTAATGCACAAATAAATGCTTGATTGCTAACCTTTGCAATTGTTTCTGTAGTATTGTAGAATTTAAGCCAACAAATTGTTATTTGTAAAAATTGTGTCGTTTTATTTATCGAACCTGGCACTTTTATGTATGTTAAATGTTAAATTGAACTTATGTTTAATTAGATACATAGCCTTTTTCCCCCTAAATAATTTTTTTGTATCGATCAAGGATTGAATCAAGTACATGAATGGATATAATCAATAAATATTCTACTTCATGATTTTTTAAAATGATTTTGGAAGTTTTTCCCTATTTTTATGCTAATAATTACAGATTTTCAATATGACGGCCAAGATCGAATGCTACGATGGTCTGGTGATTGATACTTCTGCACTCTATTGTGTAAAAAATAAACCAATATGACGGCAGAAACATCTAGCAGACATAAACAAGATTGCGGATCCAATATGGCCGTCATTACATGATACTGGTTGGTGTAGGCCTAATATATATTCCTTAATATTAGTGGTGGAGAGTGAGTCTGCTGGTAGCCCTAGTGTAGGAAGGAAGCACATTCCGCCATTTGTTTTTGCTCTCATCGTTTTTTTTATTCTAAAATTTTATTAAAATTGCAACTAAATATTTTTGATAAATTTAATTTATTTTCGATTTTTTGTATAGTAAATATTTTCATAACGAGGACATAGCGTAATAATTCCAAATTACGGAAACCAAGATGGCGGAGAGTTATAGAAAACAAAATCGCAGAATTCAAAATGGTGGATGTGATGCCATTCAAAATGGCAGAAAGTTCTAGAAAACAAGGTGGTGAAATACAAGGTGGTGGAATACAAGGTGGTGGAATACAAGCTGGTGGAATACATGCTGGTGGAATACAAGGTGGCGGAAGATCTAGAAAACAGTGGTGGACGTGATGCCATAACTCAAAATGGCGGAATTAAATGAAATTGAATTTAAAATGGCGGCCGGGGCCAAGGTCATCTAAGATGGTGGCCGAAGTCAAGGTCAAAGGTCCCCAGCGTCTTACTAGCGGCTGGTAGATGGGGAATTTAAGCCACTTGGTGACATCTAGTTCTTTTTAAGACAAACCAATTTTGAGGCATTTCAAATTTTATATTTTTTATGGGAATTGTCTCAAAAATTGAAATTTTTTATCTTCAGTTTTTTTAAAATATATTGTTTGGTGGAAATGTTTTCCTAAAAACTAGAAATTTTAATTTATTTCGGCGAATTCTGGGTCAATTTTGGCAAATTTGAAGGTCGTTTCGTCACAATCCAAGATGACGGATTGACACAATCCTCACTCCTATTTCTGCTGCCGAAGCCCCCAAAATGTACTACTGTTATATTACTCTAATACTGCTTTAAATAGGTGTAAAATATATTTTAAAAATTAGGGTAGGTTGAAAGGGTACACGGCCGCGAGTTTTTTTAACTTAAAAACGTCGTGTAAATTGTCCGTTCGGCACCGACGAGAAGCACATGTATTGAATCCTCGCAGGTTTTTTTTTCTAAGCGTCTCTTGCCATTCCGGTTATAATAATTCACCAAATGTCTCCGAATTGTAATTTTTTAGCACTATTCGTAATTTCGTTTCAAAGTTTTAATATCATTTTTTTTTAATCTTGCGTAGAATGGTTTAAATAGTTAACTATTTTCTGCACAAAATTAATTTTGATTAAAATTACTTTAGGTCATGGTTTCCATTATCTTCTCTCAAAGCAGATGAGTCACCCGGACTCGAACCGTTTGAGATACTTTCCTATTGCTTGTAGTGACCTGTAAATATAAAATAAAACTGTTTATAATGGTGCACGCGTCAACCTTTTGCTCCCCCCCCCCCCCCCAATTCCCCCCACACATACAGGCCCAGTTAAAATTTCATAGCGTTTCAAAGTATGTCAATTTTTTGAAAGTGGCGTGCCGATGTATGAGAAGTATTCACGTCAAAAAAGAGGAATGAACCGCGGGAAGGTGAAGGGAAAGCGGCGCCGTCGGCCCAGCTGGGCACGGGGCGCCTCCCCGCACGCGCACTAGCGGGGCCCTTCGCGTCGCCTCAGGTCAGGGTCGACCCCGGCCGCCGCGCGTCGATAGCCCGGTCCTGGGGAGGCTGGGTATCGACCAGTCGTCGTAGCGCCGTACACACGCTCTCGACCCCTCCCCTCCCCGCCGCGACGTCGCGCTGGGCCGCCTGGGACGTAGGTACACTGTCCGGGGGGCGCGGGAGATACTCCCCTCCCCCCCCCTCCACCGCCGGCACTAGAAATCATAAAAATATACAAAATCTATCATTCCCCACCAACAAAAAAAAATTGAAAGCAAACAGCGGGGAACGTGGTTATTCTCCTCCCCCCTTCCCCAACAAAAAAAAAAAAAAAAAGGAATGAAATTCCGCGCACCTTCCTGAGGGGCGCATATACACAGGAAGTCAGTCTTAAGACGACAAACTTTGATCACAGCTGAAAAAAAAAAAAACTTGTTTTAATTCAAATACATAATATAAAAAAAGTTTTTTGAGAGCCTTGTCTACCTAAGCACATACATAAACGTACGGTGCGCAGAACTTCAGAGGGGAAAAAAAAAAAAAAAAACAGGTGATTTGAAAACTGCTCAAGTCATCCCAAGTGAGGCCTCTTTACGAAAAGCACTCAAGAATACCCTGAGGACGGTTAGGTAGTTCTTTTTGCGGATTTTTTTTTTTAAATTGTATTCTTAGAAAAATAAAAATGGCTATAACGGGAGTTTTTAAAATAAATTTTGTGCACGAGACTCCCGGTAGAGATTCACGAAAGCACCCAAGAGACTTGTAATACACAATTATCTTCATTTATACGTCATCAATTGTGATCATCACACAGATCTCACAGTTGAAGAATGCACGCCAGTTCAGAGTCTTGCGCTTAAAGGCGATACAGCGCTAGAAACATCAACGAGCGTCACTTTTAGGAACAGTGAGCTGTAACTTTTAACTAAACAAGAGTTCTACAAACAACGCAAAACTTTTCACTAGTGTAAAAATACTTCAAGGAAATAATAGGGAAATATATTTATTTTCCATACATTTGTTATTCAGATCGCGTTGTTACCTCTTTTTTTTTTTTTTTTAACAATTAACGACTGCGACATGTTTTGCGGTGGTTGCAATTTTTTTCCAATTAAACATCATACTCTATTATTTGCAATAACACAGTTACTTGGCTCCGAATTTAAAGCCTTAGGAAACACTTTAAGACTATATATGCGTTCAGCTTGTTTTCATTCGAAATTTTCATGATTTTGGTCGTTTTGACACTTTTTATTTATTTTTATTCTAAAACCGTACAAAAATTGATTAAGTGGAATTTAGAGTAGGGACGTATCTTATTGATAGAGAAGAGTGAAGAAAAATATTAATATTTGCTGGGGTATTAATAAAAAAAATTGCTGGAGTATTAATAAAAAATTAATAATCGTTGCAGACTGTTCGGGCGTTGACATTATAGAGTGATAGTGAGGAGGGAAAACTCTTGGTAATACTTGATCGAGTTGTTCATGTTTCCTGGAATCGACAAGTATAAACAAACACAGGTATCCTATTTTTTATTTCTCCCCCCTTCCTTCCGCTACAAGGCTCCCACTCCTCAGAAATTTTTCCTCTATACTTGCCATTTCCATTATCGTTTTTCAGTCTGCTAGTAAAGAAGGAACAAAACATATCGTTTGGTTTTTGTAAACAATGACGGCTAAAGCAAGTAGTGTATAAACTCGTGGCGTGGATGAGTGTATTGTTTCTGGTTTTCCATCACGATTGAATGAACAAGTTCTGCCAAGTAACAGTGATGTGATGAGATGAGATGAGATGAGATGAGATGCTACCTTCATTTACGGAAAGTAATACGAGCAGAAAGCAAGAAGGAGCCAACCGTAAGTTAAATTTTCCCTACCTTGGTTGCGAAAATTGAAGAAATGTGGGTTACAGATTCTGTCCTCATTGTGTCACGAAACCTAACCCTGAAGATGATAGAAACGTATCACGGAAAATATAGGAACTTTCTCTTAACGAAAAGTTGAAAAGTCAGAAATTTTAATTAAATTTATATGCTTTCAAAAATGATTCGGAAAACTTTTTTTATGTAGCTGCTTGCAACTGCGCGGAATTTGCATCATGCAAATGTGAAAACCAAAAAAATTCCATAAACGGAAGTCTTGTTTGCAAGACCGAAGAACATTGAAACAAATGAAAATGGGTGGGTTGATAAAAAAACTACTAAAGAATTGATCAAGCATGTAAGTAGAAACGAGAAGATAAAGGAAAGACTGGAAAATGATAAGTACCAGGGTTCATAAATGAATACAAACGAAGTGGGAGACTTTCGGAAAGTTCTGAAACTATGAGTGTAGCTGTAGATACTGTAGATTCAAGTTACATTATTGAAGAGGAAGATGGAAGTCAAATAAAGAGGGTAAACCATCTTCATCAATAGGCCCATCGTGGTCTTCCGATCCATAAACCTCGCAGTCACAAATGCGAGTAAAGTTACCAACATTAGCATCAATTTGTGACAGAACCTGCGTTTCAGATCGTAAAGCAGTGCGGTGCTTCACGACGTGGGGTATTATTGCCAGTGCATTGCTTCACGACGTGGGCTATTATTGCTAGTGCAGTGCTTCACGACGTGGGCTATTATTGCCAGTGTAGTGCTTCTCGATGTGGGTCTTATAAAACACTGACACAAGCAAAGTAAGCCGAGAAAGGCAGAGAATTGTGAGATGGTCACGAACAAAAGTAACGAAGAGTTGGCTGAATCTGGAGATAGAATTTTCTGTTTTTGTATTTTGATAGTAGAAAATATAGAACGATTGTCCAACAAAAATAAGTGTTAAAAACTTAGAGGATCCATTGTTGTAGAACACACAACTGTAGTGGAAGAAACTGGTTCAAGATATTTGGGACACTTAATCCCACAATCTGGCACCTCGCTTTAAATAAAAAATAGATTTATTGAATTATGGAAGAAAAAGAAAACAATACATCTACAATAATAGCGGTAGGGTGTGATGGAACTAACAGCAACGCAGGATCAAAATGAGGAATAATTACTCTTCCCGAGAAAGAGTTGGAAGGCCTCTTCGATGGCTCATTTGCGCTGAGATGAGCTTCATTTGCGACATTTGTTCCAGTTTCCGAAAGGCAAAACTTCGGGGCCTAACTCTGTTTTTGGTTGGTATCGGAAAGCAGCTAGAAACTTGCAAACAGTTACCAATACTGAAATTACACTCAATACAAGGATCTCTACATTTTGGTTTGACTGCATTCAGTGACTTAAGTAGTAACCAAAAATACCTTCTTGAAATGGTTCATGCAATTTCAAATGGCGTGTGTTCATCTGATCTGGCCAATAGAAACCCGGGAAAACTTGCCGATTCCCAGTGGCTCACGATGGCAAGTATAATTCTTAGACTTTAAATTGCAAGTAACAAACCATCGAAAAACCCACAACACCTATAACTGCTGTTTAAATCATTGTGGTACTTTCCCCGGACTTTGTTTGAAGTTATTGACACAGTGATACAACGAAACAAGTACTATGCAACACCTGAAAAATCTTCTTCTGGCAATGTTGAAAGATGAACGTAATGGAATCCAAGAATTGGGGTTAAGACAAATTGTAAAAGCCCAAACCCATTCTTCTGGACAAATAATAAAATTCGAGATCCTAGATATCCATTTTACTGCTGGGGATTACATCGGTATGATTAATTTTCAGGAGTGTCAAGTAACCGAGCCTCCCTTGACCAAACACATACAGGACAGTGAACTTCAACACCTTGTTACTATGATAAAAAGCAGCTCTGGGGATGATCTACCGCACATGACACTTCTGATATTATCATGCCACACTCAAGCTGTCGAAAGACTAGTGAAGCTGGTAACAGAGGCTTCGTCCATCAATGGCGGCTTCAGGATGACTTATCGGGAGGGGCTATCGCACAAAGAAAGGTCGTAGTTACAAAAAATGAAAGTGGTCAGATATTGGCCTTGGAATATTATTTACAAATTACAGGTTTCAAATACAGAGCCTTAGTAGCTCCATGCAACTTTTGATGAGATAAAAGTTTAACATATGAAATTAAATATTTAAGTAAACATAAATATACACTAATCAATAAAATTGGTCTCGGGAGGGGCTATCGTCCCCACCGCCCCCCTTATGGAGCCGCGCTTGTCGTCCATGGTTTTTGGAAAACCGGCGCGTTATGGCTTTATCATGTCAAAATTGGAATCGCACAGAATAATGCCATGTTTTAAAAGAATGAAACACTTTAAGTTTGAGTAAAACACTACTTTTTCCTAAAGCTTTTCAACATCCCAAGTGCTTGATTTTTTTTTTTTTCGAAGTTTATTTTATATATTTATCTTGTAGTTGAAAGGCATGGCTTATTTTGTATTCTGTAACATTGTTTTAAAATGATTAAATAAAATTTTATTGACGACACGCTTCAGTTTCATTCTAATCTTTGTTAATTTATTTCAGTGAGAGCATAATCACCGATAAAACTCCTTATTTCGAATAAAACATGAAAAGTGAAAACATTGTTTAAATTTGTAAAAATTCAAATTTTAATATTATTTGCGGCACCTCAAGACATTATTTGATTGACTCTACATTTTTATAGAGTCTACAGCAATACAAAAATAAAGTTTACCATGCTATTAGAAGGTAAAAATCTAAATCGAATATATTTTCTTGATTAAGCAATATAGATGAAAATATGTGGAAAAATGCAACTTTTAAGTGACTTGCGGCCCCTCAAAGTGTTTTTTTTATTGACTCCAAATTTTTGCAGGTTCATAAGAACTATGAAAGGCAACCTTTCTGCACTATTACGAATTATATTTTTTAAAAAATAATGTTTTTCTCTCAGTTTTTATTTCACCTTAGTGTGTGTGTGTGTGTGTAATGGGCGTCGCAAGGTTATATTTTTTGGGGGGGACTTCAATTGATTTAGTTGTTGAGGAATATCCATCCCCTGGAAAAAAATACCCCGAAAAAATGTGGGGTTTGAAGGTGAAAAAATGTGGTTTTTAGGCATTTTTCTTTCCTAAATATTTTAATTAATGTTGGTTGCAATATATAATTTATTTTTTTAAAAAAAATATTTTCAGAGAACATTTGTAAAAACACAGTTAACATTATCTGCTGGTGCTATATCCACACAAAGTCATTACTTTAAACGTCAGGAGAAACCTGAATGTTACACTTAAATGCCGCAGCAGTATTAAGAATATTTCGCACATGTACACAAACATAAGTAATAAAGTGATTTTATTCACAATTATTATAGTATCTCTCCTCGGTATCGGACCTGATTTTGATTTTACACGAAGATCGAATTAAAAAGTGCTCACATTACCACGATTTGACTAAATGCATCGTGCGCAACGTATGGGTTATATCACAGAAATCATATTTTTAATATAACTACGAAACTAAATATATTATTGGAGGGGACGAAATTGAAGACTTTTATTATTGGGGGGGACGTGTCCCCCCCCCCCCCCGGTTGCGATGCCCATGTGTGTGTGTATCACATGACGCGTCTCGGGAGCAGGCAACCAAGCTGACGTCTGTGCTGTGCGCGCCGTGGGCGTAGCAGGGAGTTCCGACTGTCAGTTCCAAACATAGCTACCGCATCTTCAGCAAGCTGTCGCAACACACTGAATGGGTTTCGGCCTGTTGTTCACCATGGCCCGCCTCGTCAGGGGTGTATCTGTGTTGGTGAGGCGGGATGATAAGCTTGACGCTCGCTGGTGCTTCTAGCGCGGTTATCTCCTCTAAGCGCAAACCTGTGGACTGGCGAACAGTCTTCTCGTCGTGCACGGGACAACTATGTCATTTGAGCGGTGACCGTGACATTATATACCGGAAAAAATGTAGATAAGGTTGTAATGCAAGTCCCTTGAGTTATTTCAAGAATCTGTATCGGTTGTTTCATGCCTAAACAATACTCTGAAAACATGCCTTTCAGCCATTTTAACTTGTTTAAAAATACAGTTTAAAAACTTAATGCGGAAACAAAACTACTTTTCGGCCCTCAGCATATTATTAAATGCTTTTCGTAAACAGACCCGACTCTGAACTCTTGAGTAATTTGAAATACCGCTTTGAACATATTTTTTTTCCCTGATGGTGTTTTATTGCATAGTCATACTTAATGTAAAATGACGTATACAAGGTTCTGTTTGAACCTTGTACAGCTTTAGGGATGCTATGGGCTGGATTGTCTTTATTTATTTTTAAAACATTGCAAAATAGAGAAATAATTTTTAAAAAAATTCGTTAAGGAAATGTGTGACTCCTGTCACGAAAATATTTCTAAAGATTTGTATGGACACCCTTTGAAAAGTCACCGGAGAACATAATTTACATAAAATATGCATGCATATACATACACAGGGAGGGTTATGGTGCAGTGCCTTAATTTTGCGATGCGTTTATTTATGACTAGCTGCAGTACCCGGCGTTGCCCGGGCTGAACACAGGGTGAAGGGGATCTTTTTGGAAATCAGATGTAGTTTGTAATTGTCTTCTTAATTTGAATGTCAAGTGTGCAAAATAATTTATATTACTTTCAGATCCCGACAGACGTTGTTCTGCCAGTGTATAGTTATTTACCTGTATATATCTAAAAATTGGTGGTCTGTATGTAATCTAGACTCAATAAAGCACTATAGAAAAAAGCAGAAAAATAAGAGATTACTAATATTGAAAAGATTCCATTATCTAGCTAATGCTCGGCATGCATTGCAATGCCCCATTCAGTTTTGTTTTGTAATATGTTTGTGTAGTTACACATATATAAATCATATATCCATCTCTCTAAATATATATTTATCTCTATCTACATCTTTATATATCTATGTATCTCTCTATCTTTATTTATCTCTTTATATCTGCATATATAGCTACATATATACCTCCCACTATCTCTATATATTTTATAGCCGTGGCCCGCGACTTCGTCCGCGTAGGATTTATTCAATCGTTAGAAATAGTACTTCATTGTGAAAATTGATTCTCAAAAATTAGCGACTATATGATACATAGCTGAAACCCGCGACTTTGTCCGCGTCGGAAACACTTAATTTATTGAATATATTAAATCTCATATGGATAATTTTAAGAGAGTAAATTTTAATTAGATTTAGACAGCTAACTTTCTCTAAACTTGAACGTTGAATTTCCACAATTTCATAAAGAATTATCATAATACTACTTTGGCGTTAGTAAGGTAACTATGGGTGGTTTTCCGAAATATCGTTAAGACAGGGGGATGGGAGAATTTTTTAAAATAGGACATAGCCAGTTATCTTGCTCTAAATTTTAACGCCAAGTGTAGAAAATTTCATAAAGAAATACCAATATCCTGTTTTAAGGGATGGGAAAGGGTGACGGGGGGGGGGGGGGGGGGTTATGAAACCTAATGTGGCCAGGAAGAGGGGGATGTATATTTTGAAATCAGTTAAGGCAGTTAGTTTCCTCTTATTTTTAACATTAATTGTGATTAATTTTATTTATATGTACGAACATTACGCTTTGAGGGATGAAAAAAGGTTATTCGGGTGGTTTGACAGAAAACTCGTGCATAGTGATCTCACACATTTTTATAAATTATAACTTGAACAATAATTTTCTTCATATTTTGAATGTAATGTGCGCAAATTTTCATCAAGGACAAAATTACTGCCTTGAAGGGTAGAAAAGGGGGACGGAAGTGGATTTTGACATTCCCATTTTTTTCTAAATCAGTTGAAGACAGTAATTTCTACCTCAATTTTAGCGCAAAGTTTGCTAAATTTCATCAAAATTCACAAAAATTCGGGTTTAGGGGTTGAGAAAAGGTAATTATTGTGTTATTTTTAAAAATAAATTATAGACAGTAATTTTATCCTTATTTTGAATGCAAAGTGAACAAAATTTCATCAAGTAGTGTTGACGTTCTGTTTTAAGGGGCGGGAACGGGCAATGTAGGTATTTTTCAGAAATATCATTTAGACAGTCACCTTCCTCGTGTTGCGAAGATAAGTGGGCAAATTTTCAACCCATTGGGATGAACGATAGAAAACAAACAAAATAGAACCGGAACACACTTTAATTTATATAATTATTGTTAAAAAAAAATTAATTCTATTAAAATGGGGTATAACGCTTACCCCTGACAGAGCAGGCATGGCTATCCGCATCACCGAACTTTTTTTTAAGGTTCCCGAATTATTTTTTTTTAGAGACGGGGTGACTCACGCTTGAGATCGTATCTATGGAAAACAATGTTTTATTAAAAGAGGGAAAAACGCTTATCCCTGACAGGGCTTGGCATAGGCTATCTGCATTACCGGACTGCTTTGTGAGGTCCCGAATTCTCTTACTTGCAGGCGCACTAACCCACACCTGAGAATTTTATCTATTATTAAAATATGTTGCTTAAATAATGTGGTTAATAAATCACGCGGTAAAAAGTGGCCTATGTTCATCAGGGATAATGTCGGCTTCTAATGAAAAAAGAATTTTTCAAATCGGTCCAGCAGTTTCGGAGCCTATTCAATACAAACAAACAAAAATTTCCTCTTTATAATATTAGTAGAGATGAATCATGTCAAACATTAATTTACAGTAATATATATAAATATATATAAGACATTGTTAAAGTCAACGCATGTGAAAAGCGAATGTCCAGGCAAGCTAGTGCCTGAGAATGTGCTGCTCTGCGTGAGGAGACGCTAGAGCGACGTCTTGAACCGACGATAGAAAACACGGCAGATACTGATTGCGCTGCAGTCCTCGTTGTTCGACTCGGTCTCCTCCCACCGCCGGCAATTCCAACTAATGGCCAAGTTGGACTGACGCATCCCCCCCCCTCCCCCTCGACACGAGGCGCTGGGCGTCGACCATCTGGGTCACGGTGTCGGCGCTGCTGCGGGCACAGGCGTCCTCCCGAGGACCTGGGACCGGGCAACACCGACTGGATGACCCGGGCACCCTTGTGCGAGCCGCGTTCCTCCCGCAGCTCTGCCCGCCTGCCCCCGCCTGCCCCCGCCTGACCGGGAGCGCATACGGCGTGCACAGCTTCACGACAAACCACTGCTCAAAGTAGCCCGACGACAAGCATTTGAGAATACGCTGAGGGTGGATGCGTTATTTCCGTATTTCCTTTTTGGACTGTTTTTTTTTCTTTCTTTCAGAAGAGTGGAATGGCTTCAACGCGTGTTTTCAGAATAATCTTCTTAAGTCACGAAACCCCCTTGTACAGAATGTTGAAAGCATTCAAGGAACTTGCACTACACCTCTATCTTCATTTCTCCTCCACATTATGGGTATGGTTAGGCTACCTCCAAAATTTCACAGTTGTCCCACGCATGACGAGAAGACTGCGCGCCAGTTCAGAGGCGACACCGCGCTGGAAGCACCTTTGGTACGTAAGTAAAAAACACACACTTCTTTTATTCTGTTTATACTTAGAAATGCAAGATTCGGAAGACGAAATGCGGCGTAGTTTCTAGGAAGATCCAGCTATCTGAAATTACGAAGAACGCTTTCCCGGCCCGGCCACTATGACTTCCAAGTTTTCGCGGTTTCCCGAAGTCGCTGCACGCGAATACTGGGATAGTTCGTTTCCATGAGCCATTCCCGACTCCGTTAGTGAACCGCAGTTCTTTTGCGTCTTTACTTCTGTAATAACCTCTTCAACGAAACGTAAAACCACAACTTAAAATAACTAGTCTTTTTTTTAAATACTTATTCTCTTTTATAACTCGCTCAGGTGACCGTGTTTTTTTATAGTTACAAGGAGAAAAAAAACGTTTGTTCGATTATATGCGAAAAAAAATTTACTTATAAAAATTTTTGTTGGCCTTGCCAAATTTTATGTGTAACAGAATAGATTTTGCACACCTTACAAATACTGCAGTTGAGTTGAATAAAACGATTTTGTTGGGCCGACAAAATATTTCCTGCTACAAAATATTTATCAGCTGTATATATTTCTTTCGCCACAAACAAACGAATACATTGTTGGGTAAAACAAACTTTTATTTTGGTGTAGTAATTATTTAGAAACAAAGATGTCATGAGCAACATTATGTCGAGCTCAATGAGCTTTGGGTGCTAAATCTCACGTGACGATATGAGTGGACGTGAACTTCTCACATTGATATGGGCACGATTACACGCACGAGTATTTGTTAAGGCTTTGTCACACTGTAAAATATTTGTCTCCAATATTATATTTGACAATAGAGTTGGATGAGTAGTATTGGACGGAAAAAAACCTCACAATTTGCTCCATTAAATTCATTTGAACAGATTACCTCAAATATTATTTAATAAATCATCTTACACTATCAATTTTTTTTTGCCCAAGCTATCTAAAACTGTCGAATTTTAATCTCATTTTGAAATTCAATAACTCTTCACAGTGCTGGACGAAATTTATGAACTTGTTTTTATATTTGTGCGTTTACAATTTTTTTTAAAGTGTAGGTATTATTTTAACTCAACAATATTCGTTACATTTTCTAAATACATGTTCAGGTTTTTTTAAGTACTATAATTATAATTTCCTTTTTATACATAAAATTATTTCGCATACGTCGTTCATATCATTATTTTAGTTATTTAACTTTTATAACCTCTATATTTGCCCACGTAGCCTTTAACATTTTAAAGAATCGTGACGGAAACGGATGTCATTTAGGTTTTCGATATGCACGATTTTGTTTGGCCGATTGCATTCAACATCGTATACAAAATATTTTATATGGAAACTTAAAGTCATCCAACTTGTCAAACAAACATGGCTGCGCTAGTGACATTTTCGGTGACGTCATAACCCTCCAATTCTGTTTGACACAACAATATTGGAGGTTGGAAGCGAAAATTTGACAGCGTGACAGGACCTTCAGTTACCTTTCGGCTTCTAGGTTGAGACCACGTTCATGGGGTATGGGGTATGTGCCAAAAGTTTCGTCATAACTTGTCGCAGCCATCTTCAAGGACAATAATTGCTGTAAAATAAAGTTAACAATGAGGTACGGTTTCTACGAAAACAAAATAATGTAGGCATAAATTTTAGTTTGCGTTTTTTTTTTGTGAAAGTAAATATGGCATCCTCAGACTTTTATCATGTTATAGAATATACTAGATCAAAAATAAACTCGGCCTAGATGTTTTTTTACTGCAATTTACTTAATTTTTCATTGGCTACTGCTTTAATTTATGACTTCGTTTAAATGCACCATAAGAATTAGATAACGAAAAAAAAAAACTTAAGTAAGTCTAGAACGAGAAGTGTTGTTACTTTTGATTTCAAAGCCTTGAGAAATAAAATTTAGGAACACACTGTCTTTTCGAGAATTTTTTTTGTTGTCAACGAAATCGACAATGGTTGAGTATATAAAAGAAATAATTTTCACAGCTAACTTGCAGGTTAAAATACCCCCCCCCCCCCTTTTCCACCCAGTTTAATTAGGTTTAAAATTAGCAGTCAAAATATTTATTGTTTTGTTTATCAATGTCGATAGTGGAGGTATGGTTTTTTTTTATCGGATGTCCCATAAAAACAGTGGTGGTTATTTGATTTTGAATCTTATTAATAAGATAGTTATCTAGACAGCGGAGGTTTATAAAACTATAGATGGGAATTTTTCATGTGCGTTTGGAAAGCGCGTAGGCCACGCGAAGGTAATTCCTGGGCCAGAAGGCACTCGGGACAAAACACGGTTTCCGATTGGCTCGCGGAGGTTAGGTTCGAGCAGCGGGTGGCAACTCAAATAGCTTGATATATACCCAAGTAGTGTTTAAAATCGACCCGATAGATAGTGCTACTGTAGCTCTTCCAGATATATGGTCTTTGGGTTCGAATCCGGGGAATGAGTCGTGGACCCGTGCTTCGCGACCGTAAATCGATAAACAAATTTTCCGTCCGTTACGAGGCGGCTCCCCCTTCGGCGATGGGCCGGGCCGGCATGGCTGTGACGTCACCAGACATCACCCCTCCCCTTCTCTTTGGTCTCTCTCATTCGCGGCCGCCCTGTATTCCTCCCCCCCTCCCCCCCCCCCTCCCCGCCGCACTACCCAAACCCTCCGCAACCTAGCCAAGCGGCGCAGACAGCATCCGGTCACATCCGGTCTTCGGGAGCTGGATACCAAATATTGTAGCAGGACAACATAGGAAAGTCGTCGATAAAACGGGAGACACATTACGCAGCGCATTCTAGCGGCAAGGCCTGATCCTACGGCGTTAGCGCATTTGTGATAAGGGTGTTTTGGCAATTTTTAATGTAGTTTTTTCCTAGTTTTAATGCAGATGTAATTTTTTATTATAGCTGGTAAAGTTCGTTCAATGTTTGGTTTCAACAATTAACGATGTTGCTAACTGCTCAGTCATTTTTTAAAGTAAAATTTCTTTAGGCACGTTGGTGCCGAAGTTGTTTTCGTGTGGCTGCAATAACGTATTTTATATTATCTTGCGTGAACCCCGAGGGACATATAAATCTCTGTGATGGCAAAAGAATTAAATAATAAATTTTATAGACTTAAATAGACACACAAAGAAATAGTAGCAACTTAAAAATTACGTTGTAATTTTGGGATTACAATGATAACCCAACTTTTACCAAGAGTTTAGAAGGGTGTATTTAGCATTGCGGTATTACGCGTAGTTGTTAATTGATGGTTCATGTGATCAAATCCCGTCCATTTTATTGTTTTATTAATATTTTCTATGTGACTCATTATTACATTTTATCACAATCGTTAAAGAAAATCACATTATTACTTGTATTTGTTTAAGTGTTATTATAATAACTTTGAATACACAGCTCAGTCCATTGGAGTGGTTATTTTACACTAGATAGGCTTATAACATTAATTTTTTTATTGGAAATAAAAATAAATATATTTGAAATGATTAAGTGGGTATACGTGAATATGTGTATATTCATACATATAAGAATTGTTTATGTTGTTTGCATTATTTTATACAAATTCAAAGTTTTATACCGAGTTTGATGAATTTTTTCACTCTCGGTCTTCAAAACAAGATTCATAAAAAAAAAACTTAAAAATTTTGAAGAAAAAATTCCACGACGGATATAAACATAATCTAAAAAGGATTAGATAACATTTTTGAAAAATCCCGGACTAAAAGTAAGTAAAGTAAGATACAAATAAAATTTAAAAAGTATTGATTTGTCGCGAAGTCTGTCATATAAACAACTAATTATGACGTTTCTAAGTGCTACCTTTATGTACCTATTTGTTTCTCGCAGATATTGACACAGCAATAATATCAGATACAGGCACCACACATAATCACCTACCTATTAACATAATGCCAAATCCAAGAAAATCCGTCGGGGCTACCATTCTCTGTTCCGAAATGAACTGAAATTTTGCAGCTTTATAAGAGTTTATGACTAATCAAAATTGCGTTGGGTACGTAAATAAATAAGTCTTTAATTGATGCTATAATAAATAATTACAACTGCATAAAACTTAGAAAAAAGAACATTCAAAATTTCCAAACTACCCTTACCACAAATGCGCTAACGCCGTAGGATCAGGCGCTGCCGCTAGAATACTGCGAAACGTGTTTCCCGTCTTTTCGACGACGTTCCTATATTGTCCTACGACAATATTTGGTTCTATTATTATTATATGTCTCATATTTAAAGTTAGGTCATTGTTCATGAGTGTTAAGTCAATATATTTGTATATATTACGAAAATTTGTTTTGATTATGAATACACTATTTTCATACAAATATATGGAAAGTAAATTCATTACTTTACGACAGCAAATATTTAAACGACGAGAGGAAATCTGTGCCGAGATCGTCCATTGTAATACAAAAGAATTTGAATTTCGCGGGCGTTTTTCAGGCTGAGTCGCTAGGATCGCTGTAGTCGGGTGTTGCCAGCGTTCGCCACGTTAAAAGGCCTGAGTTTGCTATTTTGTCTTATTACAATATTTGTGGACTACCTTAACTTGCACGACCTGGCAGTAGTAGCCAGTCCACCAGTGGCAGGCTATCAGTCTCATTAAACTTGCGTAGTTACTTGCCAAGGCGATAATTTTATATATATATATTCATGCCAAAATAAACCTTTTTTTTTCGAAAACAAACCTAAAATGCTGTTATACTTTAATACTAGCGCCTAAAGACAGGCTCGTACTATGCGCCAGAATATTTCTGCGCATGCGCGACAGGCCCTGGGGGCGGAGGGGAAGATGAAGCGAGGATGGTGTGGAAGAGTTGAAGGGGTGGTGTTGAGAATGATAATGTAACGTCCAAGCCCCTTGACGTAAGTTTTCTGTAACACAAAAATTCTTATTTGATAATTTTTTCAACTCCCCTCCCGAAATAAATTTCTATGGTGCCACTGAGTCCGCCCTCTTAATATCTATACTTTGTCAGTGACACAAAAAGGTAATTTTTACACTGTAAAGATATAAGTATATGTATATTTCCATTCCATTGCTGGAATTATTTCATGCTAATTCTTCAAATTTAAATATATGTTTAAATTGAATTTAATTTTATTTTGAAGTTTAGTATATACTAATCCTGTATCAAAGTTATATTGGCATTAGATTTTATAAACAAATTTTAAGATTGCCTGACTTATATCATGATCTGTGTAGTGATTAAATGCAAGAATAAGCTTAAAGCCTTAAAAGTCGTTAAAACACTAAATCCATTCATCCATACACATATAATAAGTCCTAAAGTGTGTATGTTGGTTTGTTATGTTTTATTGGTTAATTTGTCCATCTTTCACGCTTCAACGGAGTGACCGATCGACCTGATTTTTGGTGTGCAGACAGTTTAGAGGCCCGATAAAAACATAGGCTACTTTTTATCCCGGAATAATGTACGGTTCCTGTGAGATAGATCTGGAGCGCAATAATGTAATTACTTCTTCATGCTGAAATGGCTGAAAGGATTTTGCCATTGCATTGTTGAAACTTAATTTCGTAGTGATATGCATGTCTTCAAGATATAAACATATTAGTGGTTTATTTTGTTACCCGGGTTTGAATTGGTTGTCAGGGATATCAAGCTTTGATTACATATGGTTTATATGGTTTCATTGATTTAGTTTTGTGATTTGGTTTCGTTGTCTCGGTGAATTTTAGATTTATTGTATGGTATTATTCTGTTAATAATTTGCTACCGTTTTGAAATAATAACAATTAAATAAATTCATTTTCCCTTTTAAAACACAATTTACAGCATTTTGATAGACTGTTTTCATACTTATTTCTCACGCGGGCGAAGCCGCGAGTAGGTAATAATAAGTTAGACTTATTTTAACATTTATCTAGTTCGATATTTTTGCCAGCACAATTTGTCAGCTGAATGGTCAAGAAAATCTTTTTTTTTTTTTGCTTCTATGTTTTGGAAGAATACATATAATTTCTAACTGCTTTTTCTATTTCGTTTATTTCGTAAATGTGATGCGGTATCGAATTAAGGATTGTTCGTATCGTCCCTCCGTCTACCGACCTCCAACATTCTCAAAAAAGTGTCATTACTTATTTTTAAAAAAAATAGTAAACTCGAGCTTAGGTGTTTTCCTACAATAGCTATCTCGTCGGACAATGCGGACACTTCGGCCGAAACGCTAACGTCCGGTAATACAGGTCAGGGTGCAGGCCAAACTTTGGCGCTAAAGCCGATTGCTCATTGCATAGTATTTTATGTAATTAAATTATATTTGTCGTGGACAACATAATGATTTATTCTAAAATATTTTGTAGTTGGCTGTATTTATACTAATAACATTCATATCCAAGTATTGACATCATAAATTTTAATTTTTTACACTCATAGAAAATTACTATTCACAAATTTATGTTTATACCTACATTTCTTAAAGGCTACAATATGGCAGTAATTCTCGGACTGTTCCCTTATTAATTTTTTTTCAATTCACTCTCCATGAATGATTATATCGTAATTGAAAAAAAGTACTGTAAATTTAAAGGGATAGTAATATACATTACAGATATGGCATTTATTTAGACGTTACACTCTGCCGTAATGCCTACCACACGTTCCAAATGTGATCACGGGAATATCGAAGAATAGGAAGGAAGGGGTAAGGTAGTATCGAAAAGGGGGGAGGAGGAGGGAGAGAGAGTGACAAGCGCGCGCATGCGCAGACGTGCCTTGGCTGGTAGTACGGGCCTGTCTTTAGGCGCTAGTTACTTTAAGACTTTGAGCTGTTAGCAACATCGTAAATTGTTAAACGAACTTTGTATGTGTGAAATACAAATCATGATATATGCCAGTTCATTTTTTTATTTATTTCTCTAAGCAGGCTATAATTTTTAGTAACTAGTTTACTGGAGCACTAACGGTTTTTCAGCCTAAAAACTAACAAATGTGCAGAATAATTAGTCATGATTTTTTTTCGTGCAAATGTTTATACATCTACCTGCATCATGTTTCCATCTTCTCTCCAACGAAATAGTATATGGATGTTTATGATATACAAAGATGAAATAAAAAATAATATATTGTCATGAACGCGAGGACCGTGACACGCGCCAGGTTCCGAGCTCGCTGGCGGCCCTGCCAGGCCAATGGCGTCATGCGCCATGTCACGTGCCGTTCACTGACGTAAGCATGCCACGCGTGCCTGGCCGGATTACAAGGGTCGTCGCTACCCCCTTCGACCCCCGCTCCCCACCCATCGTCCTGCCACGGCGCTGTTATCTATCGCTGAGCGGTCTTGGGGAATGCCGCGGGCTGTCGCGCGAAGTGGCGTGAACAAGCGACGCTATTCTTGATGTTTCGGGCGTCGGGTCGGTCCGGGATGACGTGACTCGTCACAGCTGCTCTTATCGGTTCGATAAGAGCGCCCCTGGGGTACTTAAGCAGCGCCGCCAGCCGCAACCGAGTCCCGTGACGACTGCCGCGAGAGTGCCGGAGTTCCAATAGTTCCGCGAGTGAAGGGAAGTGCGACATCGGCGAAGAGGGTGAGAGTTATTCTCGAGAGTGGCGCAACGCGGAGCGAAAGGGTCGAGAGAGTGCGACTGAGTGGCGCGAGACTGTGTGTGTGTGGACAGGCGCGAGGTAAGGGGCGAACCACTGTTGAGCCTAGCTCCAGTGAGGAGTGCGAACTCTGAACTTGACATTGAGTGACTTCAGAATAAAGGTTTTTAAGTGCCAGTGATTTGTGATCGGACATTTTTAAGTGCAATTATTTATTATGAATGTAAATATTAGTAATTAATAAAATTTTAATAAACTTTTATTGGGTTATCTCCTACGAACCCAGTTCTCTCCACATATAAAACGTAACAATATCCATCTTAACTTCTCCAGATATGTTTAGAACTTTCGTAAATCAATTTATTAAAATAAACATTTTAAAAAACAATAAAATTTACACAAAATTGTAGGCGTAGTATTGAAATTAATAACCCCATAGAGTTACAACATAACAAGGAAAAATATCTTTCCTCCATATCTTCAACGATCTGAAATCAATCTGTGATTCTGTGAATTATGGCAGACATAGATTCCAAGGGTAACGTGACACTGTGAATAAGAGAGGGAAGAGTGAGCGGATAATGAACCTAGAGGACAGAAGTACATATTTACAAGCCCGGAGGACCTTCGGTGGTCGCGGTTGCTAAGGCAGGGTTTTAGATACTACGCAAGGAACGCAACGACGCAATAACACAACATGCAACCAAAGCAAGAAATTCGGGGGTCGTTATGCGCATAGAAGGGGAATCAATACATCTTATTTCTGTTACGAACGCACGGCGAAATAACCAATGAGGGTAGAGTAGGAAGCCATTTTGACGGGTCTAGATAACTGTTTATAATTTATTAGTCATATTGTGGCATAATATTCTTGAGTTATTACAATGTTCAAGTGTAATTCCTGCTTTAAAAATTATTTAATGCTATTAGGCCTACTTATAAGAGAGTAGCAAAAATTTGTTGATGTTATATAGCCCTTATTTATATGTTGAAAAACTGTTTTCACAAATTGCTGGTCAGATGTCACAGGATAACCATTGTAGTTATAATATAGTTACTTGCTAACACTGCCAACAGATGTCTGATACATCTTAAAAATTTCTTTGGCTGGAATTGACAGTAAGATTTCAATTGTGATCAGATTTCGCACAGGTTCGTGCGCACAGGGCGAGTTGTAGGCAACACCGCCGCAGCAGAATGCACCCTAAGGGGGGGGGGGGGGGAGGGGAATCCGTCAGGGGTGTAGCTGGGCTCGTGAGGCGGGATGATAAGTGCGACCCTCTCTGGTGCTTCTAGCGCGGTGTCGCCTCTCTGAACTGGCACGCAGTCTTCTCGTCGAGCACAGGGCAAATGCGAGATCTGAGCGACAACCATAACATCATATGGCTGATAAATGAAGGTAAATGTGTAGTGCAAGTCCCCCGAGTGCTCTCAAAGAATCGGTACCGGATGTTTTTAGGCCTTGAAAAATCATTCTGAAAAGACGCGTTTTAGCCATTTTCACTCAATTGAAAAATACAGTTGAAAAACTAAATCCGGGATTGAACAACTCATCCTCCCTCAGCGAATCCTTAAATGATTTTCATACACATAACCCACACTGATAACTTGAGCAGTTTTCAAAACGCGTGGGTTCTTCCGAAGCTCTGCACATTATACGTGTGTCAAGGTTTATTGGAAAGAAGGGGAGGGGGGGGGGGCTTAAGGCCTGAAGGCACGCCATTCTGGTTATGTTATCTTCTGCTTGAGGGCTTTCCTTCTGCATTCATTACGATAGCTCTCTCGCTTTGTTGTTGTTCACAATTTATTTTCAATTCTCTCTCCCTCACAGAAACACACACAAAAAACACACACAAAAACACACGCAGAGAGTTAGAGAGAGAGAGAGAGAGAGAGAGAGAGAGAGAGAGTGAAAAAGATAAAGTATTAGCTAATAGTGGTGAAAAGTAACGCTAGTGTTATTATGATCACTTACGTGGTATTTTTGTAGCTCGAAAGTTTATAAAATACGTCACAAATTTTCTCAGTATGTAACAATTAATGTAAAAGAGCTATCGGAATAATAAACCGCACTGAACTCCAAATCTCTGGGTTTTTTTCACTAGCGGTAGTGGGCTGCAAGCCGTCGCTAGCCGAGTGACTACAATATGGTTTGCAGCTTAACCGTGCAAAGTATTGTCCCAATGTCTGAGCTGAAATTACACTATTCCCCTCGTATTCCATTTTACTACGGAAAAAAAAAAGAGTGAGAGGAAGGACCGGGGGGGGGGGGGGGATATAAAATTTGCAGCAACACAATTTAGTGATTATATGTGCCAACAAGGCCGCTGAGGGGAAATGGAGGGGGGGGGGGGAGGCCAAAATATTTTTTTTAATGCTTGAGTTTACCCTGGTAGGGTAGGGCGAAATTAAAAGTATATTACTAATACGATTCATTATAAACCTTACGAGTTATTCGATACTCACAAGCCACATTTACAATTATTATCACGGCATCGTTTACAGTCTTTAGAATTTTTTTTATTTAACTGTGGATTTTGAAAAATTGCACATTAAGTCATAGTGAGGGGTTCAGAAATTTAAAAAAAAAAAAACTTATTTGCCTCTGACCCTTGGTTTCTCTCGGCGGCCCTGTAATGCTAGTGCCACCGAGAACAAACGATCTGATCGCGGTCTAGCGGGCCTGTCGTGGCGATCGCCCCTGACGACGAGGCTGAGTGAAGTATCGAGGGATCGATATGCGACCGGCGCGGCGATTGCGTCACTCGCCGGCAGCCGCTAAGCACGGCGATGCGACCGGCCAGTCTCGGCGCGTGCTCGATCTTTTGTCGGGCGAGAGTGGTGCGTCATCGGCCCGGGCCGCTGCCCCCCCCCCCCCCCTTCTGCTGTTCAACCGCCATACACCCCAATCACTTCTAACGTTCGGGCGTGGTCCCATAGGCACGTTTTGCACACGGTGAAGAAAGAATCTTGAAAAATTACAATTTTACGCAATCATGCATTGCATTTAGGGTAGACTAATTTCTCAAGCAGGTATTTTGTGCAAGTGTTCATTAAACTCGGACATTGGTTGCTGGAAGTATTGGAAATTTTCTTTGTATTTTAATTCAGCCGTTCACATAATCACGTAGACACTATGAAAAAGTTATATATATATATATATATATATATATATATATATATATATAGGTATACTTAGATTGAAAGTTTAACTTTACAGATTTTTTTTTATGTACTACAACAGCTGGTGGTAGTTCATTAGCTAATATCTTGGAGGCAAGAATTTTCTACCGTTTACCATGTCCGAACGATTAGCTGGTTCCTTGAGTTAGTCTGTTAGCCATAGCCTCTGTAGAGACCGGAAAAATTCGCGAATTCATTTCGCGATAGTCTAAAATACAAATCGTTATACCTCAGTGCTGCCTCTGCTATTGGTTCACAACTCACCTGGGTGACTCTGGGCCAATGAGAAACACCCGACCAAAGCTTTATCGAATCACAGGCTGCTACGATGGGACGTGTCAAAAGACAGCAGCCAATGAGTGGGTGACATTTGACCGAGTGTAAGTTACGTAGAACTATGGAGTTCATCCTGTAGGTCATTGAACCCGCGAATTTTTCCGGTCCCTATACTATCAGTACATAATCACTTTAAAGAAGTGGTAAAACTACAAATATCTGCTTCATTACGATGATTGGACTACAATTTGAACTCTAAAAAGCTTGATTAACATAATATAGTTGAATCTAGCCTGGAGTGAAATTAGTCCCAGAATAATCGTGGCTACAACACAGTATCTGTGCTCTCATTGACCCGAAAAAAAAAAATCCAGTTTCTTTCTCTTATCAGAGCCAGCATTTAACGAAAGGATTGTTGTTTGCTAACAAACTCGTATCCTGTATGATTTACGTCCATACACACACACACACACACATATATATTAGAAATGTAGCATTGTGATTGTGTAACTGTTTAAATCATAGTAATGTTCCTACAATTTTACGAAACTTTGCAGCTTATGTGCTGTAAGGGGCCATAAATAAAGACCTACAGAGTTCGCATTTTATAGGAACAGGGTTGACTTCCCGTTGTTGTAGCCAAATAATCTGTGATGTTGTTTGTTGATTGGCTGCAGGGGCTCAACAACAGGGGGGGCAAGGGTATTTTGCCCCCCCCCCCTTTTCTGAAACCTTGAAGTGGGGGCAAACGGGGGCAAAGAAAGTGCTGTGTAATCAATTTTTAGATAATAAAACTGCTTAAATAGCACCATTTTCCACCTTGAAATACAATTGTTTCCCGGGGGAGGACCCCCGGACCCCCCGCTTTAATAGGGGGGATCGATAAAAAGGTATATCGCCCCCCCCCCCCCTTGGAAATTTAGTTGTTGCGCCCCTGATTGGCTGCTAGCACTTTGTACCTCCTGCCTTGGTTTCACATAACTGGATCACATTACTTCTGCAAAGTTTGTTGTTGGCTTCAAAGAATGTCAAATATACCTCGGTACAATTATAAAAATTGAAGTCCATAAAAATTTGCAGTCTATTTTTTTTCTCCAAATAATATGGCAAATTTTCATGTTCACAGCAATAAATTATCACATCCACCAATTACAAAATGAAGAATGTTATGAAATGTTTTAGATACCATCCTTCAGTTAAATGAAATCGCTTAGTTTCCAATTTGAAAATTACAATTTTGCGCGACATTCTCAATCTTTCACTGCTTGGGAAAAATCATGATTATTCTCGCTTGAACAGTTATGCAAGTGTAAATATAATATAATAAATGCTTATTCTTAATAAACTTTTAATGAGTTTAAAGGTTTTAAAAAGTCACTCGTCATCGCATTTACTAAAGACTTTGTAATTATTTTTGATTTTACAATGTTCTACTGCATTTATTACCTAAATGAAACAGATTCTCTTGATCACCTGTCATCTTTTACGCCCTTTACTATTTATACATTAAAGGCGAGAATTAAGTTTTGTGTTCCTATGCTTCGTACCGGCAATATTATTATTTTTTGAATGAGGCGGTGCTTGTCCATTAGTTGTAAAGTGTTATATGATTGGTTGATGAAGGGAAAAAATACGCAAACATAGTACACATCTCTGAAGCAAGGTGGTGCTGCAGAGCTGTATTGTTTTTATTTTTAAAGAAGTCTAATGGATAAATTTGCCGCTTTACTGAATGGTGACACTTGTCATTGGGAAATACAACGAATAAGCGACCCCGTAAGAAGCGAGCGGATTTCAAATGTGGGAAAGAACATACCAGGGTGGGCAAAGCGCAATAAACTGTAATCACCTCCACTTTGTTTTGGAAAAAAAAAAAAAAAAAAATGTTTACCAATATGGGTTTTATGCACGGTTTAACATGGATAAATATTTACTTTCAGGTGTGATGTCGGTACATCTGGGACGCATAGTTCTTTGGATTATATCAATCCAGCAGATAAGAAAAACATGAGCTGGTAAGTCATGAACTGTCAACATAACCTAGCACTACACATTGCCCTGTTTTTATGTGCTGAAAGCAATGTCTTATGTGACTAATTATGATTATTGAGCCCACAGAATTTGATATTAGTAGCCAAGTTTTAGAATGTACAATGACACTTAAATGAACGTCTATTCAGCACAATACAATTAGAAGGTTCATATCCAAATACTTAACAAGAAGTTATTTATTAGTGATACAAATGTAATATTTTCAACAAACTAATGGAAGTTGCATGTTGATTGTATCAGGTTTAGTAATTTAACCAATTTATTGATGTAAAAAATTTACAAATGAATCTAACGTAGCCCAGCCTAGCCTAACCTAGCCTAGCCTGTAAGGGCCAGTCAGAGGTGATCACTGAAACCTAACCTAACCTCTGCCAAGTAAATCATAGCTTAGCCTAGCTTAGCCTAGTCTATAAAGGTCAGTCAGAGGTAATCACTGAAACTTAACCTCTGCCAGGTAAATCATAGCCTAGCCTAGCCTAGCCTATAAGGGCCAGTCAGAGGTGATAACAGAAACCTAACTTAAGAGGCCGTGTCAGTAAATGTTTATTTCCAATATTCTGCTCTAGAAGTTCTCTCTTTTAACAGTGAGATTTAGTGGCTTTTTCAACCGAAGGAACTGTAGCCGCAGCGCGTGATAAAGCTACTATATATACCCTTATCACAGGATTAGTGGGAAGGTTGACAGCTCGAGTTTACTCGACGAAAAATGTATCTGGTTCCTCGACAATCTGAGAGGATGACAATCTGACCGGCGGCTCACTAGGAAATTGCGGATGCAGGGATTCAGAATCAAGAAACCTCACTTATACAACTATGGTATGAGTCGAATCTAAAAATTTTAATACTTTAAACGTATCGGAATACAATTAATCTTCAAACATGTGGTAATTATTCTTTATCTGGATGTAATAGTCCGTGATAAATAATGTTAGTTGACATTAAAAAGTATACGAAATTCATCATGTAACGTTTTAAAAGGATAATAACATAAATGCATATGCTTAGATATTGCATATGCATCACACACAATCTAAATACAATCTCACTTAAGTCAGACTACCTAATTTTTTACAATGCACCATCATACAGTTTAACAGAGGTAGGTGAACCTCTTATCGACGTTGTTTCAAAGAATTTAAATTTACAAATATTATACTATTTATCTTAATACGATATGTAGCCTACCTTTATGAATACGAACTTACAAAAAAATTATTGAATTTATCACATTACACTTTAACATTACACAAGACTAAAACACTAACAAAACTTAATTTTATACATTGCTGTAGCATATTAGAAGACGAAATAACTCACAAGACTAACATTAAGAGGGCTGCATTACAAATTTACTTTACAGAGAAGAAAATATCCTTTCAAGATATTTCATTACCTCATTCATTACATAATACTGCCGTTGATGTGATCGTAGATATAAAGTATTTAAAAAATATATTCCATTATGTTTATGTAAATATTTTGAAAACGTTATTGCTTAAAGATGCTCATTATTTAAATAATAACGAATCTTTTACTTTTATGTACTGAACAAACAAAATACTTATAAGTTAATAAGAATAAGCTTAGTTGAGTAACATCTTCAATTTGTATTGAATTCAATGTACATATCGAAAATCATGTACAATGAATGCAACAGATTGAATTCAATAAATATTTGATCTTGTGAAACGGCCATAATATTGATGTAGATTAGGGACCGGAAAAATTCGCGGTTTCGACGGCCTTCAGGATAGACTGCACATTCCCCTGTACACTCGGGAAAATAATGGCAGTTCATTTGCTGCTGACTTGTTAGTCGTCTCAGCTTGTTTGTCTGTGATTCGATCCTTCTTTGGTTGGTGTTTTATAATTGGTTGAGATTCGTCCAGATGAACAGTAAGCCAATAGCAAAATCATCTAAAAGGTATATGTATTTGACTTCTAGCCTATCGCCGAATGAATCCGCGAATTTTTCCGGTCTCTATTAATTATAGATGCTCACATGCATCGTGAGAGTCCGTATAAAGCCTATTACAATTCTATAAGTATACATTAAAATGCTTTTAAAATATACATGTGTAATATAATTAAAACTTGTTTAAGTAAGATCATCACAAAAAAAATGAAAATCCTTCAACAGTAAGTGATGTTTTATAAGATTTTAACAAAAAACACTTTCAATAAGAGAATACTAATCATACCACATAATTCAACACAAAATATACATTCCAGTAGGCGCTACGTAAAAACAACTTCTATTTTTATGCTGATAACTCTGCATTGTTTTATATATATCATTATTTCTAACTTTTAATATTCTCTACACATTAACTGAAATTACTTATTTACAGAGTCTTAGCTAATGTTGGTCTGTACCACATACAGTTCGTACGATATCTCTACGCAAAACACATACAGTTCATTATTAGTAATATCAATTATATTTCATGAACATAATGAAATTAGTATAGGCCCTAGGTTGTTCACTGTTAATTGAGTACTTCTGAAGTATTTTCATTGTGAGTTAACATACATACCAAATGCCATTCTTCCATTAAAGTTACAAAGAAGACAACAAGATAATATAAATATGTATGTAGTACCATATTTTAAACCCCTATTAAATGAATAATAACTCAATCTCTATTCTGGACTATTAAGTAATAATTTTTATTAATGTTATTTATAACTTAAATAAAATGACAACTAACAAATTAGTAAAAAAATATAATTACGTGCGATATAGTGTGACATTTGTACTTGGACGGCAAACGAATATAATAAAATGTCTATGACAATGTTAACTTTACTCATTATTATGGAAAGAAACAAAATGGGCAGATAAGCATATTCTACGCTGACATTTAAAAATGCTCAATTTAAAATGAACATTCCAAGAAAATTTATTTTATATCACCACAAAAAATCAAACTGCGGCGTCATTTTCCCGATGACAAACAAAAAAGTTGTATGGTCGCGAATAATACATTCGTATGGCGTCACATCAGCGGAATATTCCCTTGGCATAAATGTGTGAATTCTGTGGCACTAATGGAGAAGTAAACCTTCGCTCGAACACAAAAACAAATGAACGAACAGCTTTTTTTTTTTGATAAGATGTGTAATCGGAGACCCCTGGGGTGGTTGAAGAGTGTCAGGTCGGTCGCCAGACCAGATAGTAAAAGCTCAGGGGCTGAGGATAGAAAAGGCATATCTCCAAATTATTAAGTATAAATGTTGTCATGTAATAGTTAAAGACTTGATTACACCCAGGTTTATAAACCCATCATGATCATGAAGACACTGATCGGAAGGTAATGTGCAATACATTTCAATGGCGTTTTCAGTTTTTGCTAAATAATTATAAATATAAGCAAAATTTCAATGTATCTGGACAAATCAAAATATTGATAATATTATTTTCATCACAGAAATAATATATGATATGATAAATAAATTTGAAAAAAGCGGTTATGTTAAATGTATTGTATACTTTCAGTAGGCAAAATTTCCGGCCCCTACCTCTTATAGACTTTGAGAAAAACTGCCTTTTAAAATAACATTAATATAGATAGGAGCGCAAATTTGTGACACGGCCTCTTAACCTCTGCCAAGTAATCATTGGTAACCAAATAATACATCAACATATTTTTACATACTCCTATTTACACAAAAATTTAATTGTTTTTCTTCATCAATTCACAGAAATGATATGTGGTCAGATAAAACCCAAACTTTTTACAAGTGGATAATGGTGATGGTTGTGGAGGCATGAGCTCGGTGTACTCCCGTTTACCCACCAAAAACATTGTAACCCCTCACTTTTTTTTTTAAATTTAGACTACACATTAAACTATAATGAATTAATAGTTGCTTGCCAGTGCCCGCTAATCAGTTTTTGCAAATTGGTAGATTGAGGGGGGGGGGGGGGGGGGGAATGATTGGATGGTTTTGAGTGGTATGGCACACCATCCAGTAATAAAAGGGGAGATCCAAAAGTTTGAAAAATAATAGCCCCATAACAGACTTTTTAACACATTTCTGCCATCTTGAAATGTTATTATCAAAATTACGAAGTCGACTATTTTTGTTTCTCTCTAGGTTTTTTTTTTTTTTTTTTCAGATCTAGAGGGTTTTGTTTAAGGGGAGGATTGGGTTTATTTAATGTAAATCAATTTTTGTATTGCACTTGTTTTGTTAAAACTAAATAAATATATGCTTGGCTTTATAACACTGTAATTTGAGAGAGCAGAGACAAAAAACTGTTTCTTTCGCCCCCCCCCCCCTCCCCTCAATTAATATTTGTACAATTTTTTTATGTGATTACTAATAAAAAAATTTTGAATGCCTGAAGAGGGTGTTTTCATGTTATTGTAATGTCATTCCTGCTAATTATGACATACAAGGTTTTATTTCTTAATCTGCATACTGTGTGAGAATTATATAAGTGGTTTTCATTGTTAATTTGAGATACGTAGTTTTCATACTTGCGTTCTATAGTATATACATGGTTTTCAGTGCACCTTGTTAGGATGAAAATAATGAGTTTTAACGCACAATACTCATTACATCATTTGTATTTTCCTATAAAATGTACAAATAATGAAAAGATTAGCTTACAAATATTAGACTAACTCCAGATTACAAATTGCAAAATTAAGTTCTTAGTTGAAATAAAGATAACTTTAAATAAGTCCCCATCCTATTAATAACTACATTGTTGAGATCACAAAAAATAAAGTGAAATATAACTTGTAAGTTTAAAATATTTACTAAGGTACAACATAAAGAAATAGCACAAAAGTCAATTAGCCTATGGTCAAATGGGTGAGACATGACAGTAAAGTTAACAAAGTGGTTTAGTAGGATTTTTTCAACAATAAGTCATAATAAATTCTAAGGAGAAATTGTTTATAGAAGGAAAATATAAACAGTAGGTAGGCTACTTTATAACAATAGTAGTACAAACTACTAAATTTTCATTCAACTGATCTGAATTCATGAAGATGACATGTAACATCAATTACAATTACAATTACGTATTGTACTGTACACATAATTATTAAGCAGCGATATTATGTAAATTCTTAAGAAATAACTACTTAAAGGGAAAGTACACATTGTTAGAACGATGCATAAACAAAATACCTACTTATTGAGCTAGAATACACACTAAATGAAAAATGACTTAGAGGACAATACAAGATATTCCGTACTCATGTACAATTCCTGTGAACAATGATACTATTCATAGCACTAGTATTCCCGGTTACAAACTAAGCGTGTCCAGCTTAAAAAAAATTTCTTTACACTAGTGCACAAACCCTCTGAACTACAAACTGCACTTGAATTTTTCATGAAATGTGGCAGTCTGTCATAATACACGTGAACTTCTCTGGGCAACACTACTTTCATTTCTTGAAGATGTTGGAATTTACTCGCTTCTAGAGGAAGTTTTGTTTTATACAGTGGCTTTAAAACAATGTCTTTTGGCTGTTTGATCCATCTAGGCAGGTCTGAGTACTCATCGGAAAAGTCAAGCTTAACTTTTAAATTACCATCTTGTGAGTACTCGATACACTTCAGATCTGTAACCATGGGGTCTCCTTTCTTCTTACCTGGACGAATGGAGGACACAAAATTTAAAGAGCTGTACTTTTTAAAAAAATCATGGTAGAGGTAGTACTTACTGTACTTTGTAGGGCTTTGGGTGTATCCGAGCTGTGCGGCAAACTTCAATGTATCCAGCTGGTGAATATATTTCCCGATTTCGTAGTTTCTTTTCTATGGTGCTGTGCATGGAGTCACACTCCATTTGCGTGTGGCCCTTTTCGAGAAATTTTTGAGTAATTGTGAAACCTGTTTCATAGGATGCAAGGAGAAGTGCATTAGATAAGGTTACATTTCCTATTTTGATAGGTGCAACCATCACTATAGAAAATGACACCATCATAAATACTTTTGTCTACTTCAGTGAAAGTGAAATGACTGATAATACTAGAAAATTCATTAGCGGTAAGTCCTCCCTCTGTCTCGTCCCAAAGAGTCGTGTTTATCCGTACTGTCAGTATTTCCTTTAACTTCTGAAAGAGAAGAAAATAATCAGATTGTAACATTAAAACGTATTAGTAAATAATGTAACATAATTTTACCCTATCAGGATAAGGTGAAACTTTTTTGACAGTTCTGTGGAATTTAAATTTTTCATTGTTCGTGTCAAAAAGAGTCTTCATCTACGATCAGTATCAATGTATACATACACCAGCATTATTCTGATTTGGCCAGTTTCGGTTACATTTCAGCCTGGCAGACTCTTGTGAAGACTAACCTAACACATTGTTTTGGTCATCAGGTGTACGCATTGCAACAGATTATTAAACTGGGTAGTTTTTTCATTCCTACTATACACTGTCATCTGTTTTCATTGATGACCACTAGTACATAAGCACGATCAAAACAATTATAATTAAACTGTTGAAAAGTCCACCTTATCTTGATTGATAATTAATGTTAATAAATTAGGCATACCAGCAATTTTAAAAGAGCTACAATTATTCTCTTTCTTTTGAACATTGTTGTCTTCTTGCTAGAGGTGGGTTGTTACAGCAATTTTCGGTATCTGTTCCAACCAGTTACTGATACAGTAATGAACTGGTTATAAGTTGCTGATACTTCTGTATCAGCTAAGCAGTAGCGGTCCCAGGAAGCAACAAGGTATCAGCATTCTCGTTAAAGGTTACACATCCTCCGTGCCGTCATCACCAGCGTAAAAAGGTATCAGTTTTCTCTTTCCACATTCTTCGTAAAAAGGTATCAGTTTTCTCATTCTACATTCTTCGTAGTCGTAAAAAGGTATCAGTTTTCTCATTCTACATTCTTTGTAGTCAAAAAAAGGTATCGGTGTTCTCTTTCCACGCCTTTCGTAATCGGAGTCTTCGATCTTTGCAAGGAGCACGCACTGTGCACTGAGCGTACTTTGATGAGAAGCCTAAGGTGTACATCAAGCTCTGTCCCTGCCCGAACACGCCCGAATATTCACCTTCGGCCAACCTCGGGATTTGTTTTATTTTTGCGCAGGAAAAATGAATTCAAATATTAAAAGTGGTCAGTTAGGTCAGCTACATTAAAACACTTTAGAACACTATGGGCGGTTGGTTAGTTAGGTTAGTATAGCTACATTAAAATAAACAGAGAAATATACATTTTTTTTTAACCTAACTAAAACTAAGTGTATTTTTGAGGGGTCCAGGTTAGGGAGGGACCTAGGTGCGTCTCAGGCCGAAGCCTATATGCCTAGTCATGCTGGGATTAGCCATGCAGGAAGAGGGTCGCATGCATCATATGCTAGGAGGGGATTGGCCAGCCATGGCAACGATTGGCGCCATGACTAACTCCCCTCACTCTTAAATCTGGACTATAACTAGAGATAGGTTGGGCCCAGGTAAAACCTGCATAGACACAGGGAAAACTCTGGGCACATTCATGCGGGATGCAAATTGGCATGCATTACGTGTAGGAATTTACAGGAGACAGAGGATGGTCTGGATGAAGTGTTGGACAGAGTAGAAAAGCGTCTACCATGCGGGGGTTGGGCACTTCAGAGAAATATAAATATACATATAAATAAACCCGAGGTTGGCCGAAGGTGAATATTCGGGCGTGTTCGGGCAGGAACAGAACCTGATGTACATGAATAGGCTTCCCCCTCCCTACATTCTTTCCCTTCTTTATCCCTTATTCGTCGTGCCGCTCCCTCCCCTTTCACAAGCTCCGCCCAAGTGACCGTCATCTGCGATCGGGTTCTGCGCACATTGGCCGTGGTGTTGTTCCAGGTGATTTCTAAACTGATACTAAAGTACTCGATACTTGAATAGTGTACTCGTTTGCAGTACTTTATACAGGTGTGAATCAGTTACAAAGTAGCAGATTGATACTCTGCAACCCACCTCTACTTCTTGCATTTGGATAGCCAACTGGACCAGCAACTTACTTCTAGAGTTCATGTCCTGCAATAAAAATAATATTTTATATTGTTTCCAGCCATTTATTTCCATAACTTAACTTATAATTTAACTGAGTTTAACTTAATTTAACTTAATTTAACTGAAAAAAAAAACTTAAGAAACCTGAAAGAAAAACTCGGATAACATTCTTGTTTCTATTCAGTTAACTTAATTTAAGTTAATTTAACTGAAAAAAATATACTTAAGAAACCTGAAAGAAAAACTGGGATAACATTCTTGTTTCTATTCAGTTAAAAGTGAAAACCTCGTATATATGATGTACGAGGTTTTCAGAAATACTGCAGTGACCCTATAAAATGTACAAGGTTTTCAATGATACAACTGCTTTTATATTATGCAAAATTAGGTAGAAATATTATCACAATACAAGAAATAACTAATTGGCTTACATACGAGTAGTTGACTGTACAGTAAAACTGCTGATAAAATGTTGAACAACTTCAAAAACATTAGAATACAGACCAAGCAAACTTACCGAACATACTAGGTTTTCTCTCTACAATGTGGCGTGCTACTGATATAGGTGGTTTCTTTTTATCCCGATAGAAAGTAGTAGGATGCACATTTTATTTCTTTCAGCCCAACATTCTGTGAGATACGAGGTTTTCTAGCCAAAAACATAAAAAACGTATTTTCGTCCAAAAATTGAGATACGAGGTTTTCATTCTAAGCCATTGATATGCAGGACAACTCAAGGAGGCGGAAATGTCAATTAACATAAACACTATTATGGAAATGCTTTTGTTTATAAATGTGTGTGACATTCCATATAACAAAGGTTCATTGTTTCTTGTACACATTAATGACACTATTGTATGTGTATAATAATTTATAGCCAAGTTGTGCCTGCATTGTTTGGCATTTAGCAATGAAAAAAATAATACAAGTTTATATAACTTTTTTTGTTATTTGGTATTGATTCAGATAAAACATCACAAAGGCACTAGATTGTGTTATGTTTTTGAGATACATACTACCTAAATTTTGAGATCTATATTAAGTCTGCTAGATGACATGAATTTTTATATTGATATTTTATCTCATTAGTTTCTAGATCAGTGATAGCCAACTGAAATATTTTTGAGGGCTAGGTATCATTTATGATAATAATCTAAGGTCAGACATAATTAACATTACATTATTTACTATTTTTTAAATCTTTTTAATTTATTTACAATTATCTATAAATACAATTTGTGGCATGTGCTGAAGTAATGAATACCCATGTCTTAAAAAAAAAATTCACAAAAATATAAAATATAAAACTTAATGAAAGAATTATAATTAAACTAAATTAGTATTACATAAATAATGTAAGTAATGTATTATTGTGAGAATACTGTACTTTCTGAAAAATTATTCTGCTTACATGCAAACAAAAGCGGCTAACACGTAACATTACTGATGTACATAAAAATATTAGGGTACCTACTTTGTTTAAATATTCTTTAGGCGGACCGTATTAAACTAAGTAGTTGCTGGCCGGATCAGGCCCAGTGATTTGGTCATCACTGTTCTAGAAGGTAAATGTAATGTTCTACATCAGGGTTTTCCAAACTACGGCTGACGGGCCCATGAGCACCACCAATCCGGCCGGACATGCTAGTATCCGGCCCACCACAGTTGTACAGTATGTTGGTATGATGAGCTTACTAGGTCTTGGCCCTTGGGACTTAGGGGAGGAGTCTGTGTGGCCCTTAGGCCAAAACGTTTGTCGACCCCTGTTCTAGATAGCCCAGTTAAAGTTTATCTAAAATTCCAGTACTGTAAAAGTTTTTAAAAGTCTCAAAGAGTTGAAATTTAAACTTCTTAAAGGGTTTCTCTGTAATAAGAAAGTAATAATGATATTCATACGAATAATATAATTACTTTAATTTATCAGGATTACATTACTTACCACAAAAATTATATCTAGGCTATTGAAATTTATTGTGTAACACAAAATCATGTTGATGATTATACTCTAAAGTAGTTACCAATTAAAACAAGTGCAAAATTGCTTTGATTGAGCCCATTGTGTTGTTAAAAATGTTACTCTGTATTTACTCTGCTCTAAAATACCTCAATTAATACCTATTTTTAGCCACCTTATTTTGAAGTTTGAAGATGGACTATCTTAATGTTTTCTACTAATAGTACCTACCTGAGCAGTCAGTTTTGTGTGATAGTAGGCCTAATTAATAGTAAATAAGTTGTTCTTAAAAAAATACCTTTGCCTATTTCATTTGTATTTAAATATTGAACCAAGGTTTTTGTGATTCATTATTTCTCAGATAATCTGAGAATCTTCAAAGCACAAGGATGTAACAACCTTTGTAGTTATATAAAAACTAAACATATTTTAGTTTTGATTGTATCAATTATGTACATTTGAAGTAATAATATTGTTATAAAATAGTTTGGTAGTTATTATTTGTAATAGTCCATATATTGGTGTTGCTCAGCTTATTATGGGTTGTATCTGCGTTGAAGACAAAGATTTCACCTATGTTTCGGTCGACCCTGCAGTCTCCATCAGGGTAGCTGTTACCTGGTTTTTGGAAATTCTCCTGTGATGGGAGTGTTTCCTGATTGGCTGCAGTTTTGAACCAATCAAAGCCTTTCTTTCTTCTGGCTGGCTGATTGGTTTGGTCAATTGAAGCTGGGCCTCTATAATTGGCTGGGGCTGCTGGCTGATCAGTGACCTCTTCTGGTTGTCTGGGCTGTTTGGCCAATCAGAGGCGATCTGTCGTTTGTTGGATGCAGAGATAGGTTTTGAGGCTTTCCGAAGAGTGGTCCCATATCTAATTTATTTGTATCCATCCTCTCAATTTTTGTTTGATAGGTGTTGTAATATTTCTACTGCTTAACAAATGTATGTTTTCTTGTATTGAGGGATTGGTTTGAATTTGTTTTAAATTGGTCAAATTCTGTGCTGTGGCTGGTTTCCAAGGAGTTTTCTGCTATGTTTATAGTTGCTTATATCTTTGAAGTTTTTTATTTTTTAAATATGCTTATATCTTTGGAATTGATAGTTTTATTTAAAAAAAAACAAATGCTATTTTTGTCTTTTATGTATATAATTTATGTTTGTATGCCTGAAATGTTTTTGTCAGATTTACTTTATTGTAGTTATGACCTTTTGAATTTTTATATTATATTCTTTCGTGGTTACTTTTGCTTCTAAAATTATTGGTTAATAGCACAGAAGCATTATACTATACATGCATATATATATATATGCATGTATAAATGTATTTATTTGTATATATAATTATATTTATGTATGTATACATATAACAATTTTTGTCAAATATTTATTTTATCATTTCATAAGTATGTATGTGTTGTGTTTTATTTATATATACACACAACACACACACACACGTGCACACACACACACACACACACACACACACACACACACACACACACACACATATATATGTTATAATAATTTCATTTGCACAATATTAAAAGAATTTTAATTTTAAATGAAAATTTTGTATATATTAAATTCAAGTGTTTGTTATATTCATCACTTTTCAACGGGCACGTTAGGCGCCGTACAACCTCCCAGTTGATTGAGAATCATGAAGGCTTACTGGGCTGCGGGAATCTGTGCAGGTATGCACGGGTTGTGGCTCACCACCCGTACATGATCCTGGTTGCGGTCGTCGTGTTCTCGACGACCTGCCTCGTCATCCCCCTCACCACCAAGAGCCTGCCCAACTTCGCCGACCCCCAGCTGGTGAGGCTGCTCAGCTTCGCACTTGGTGCCGAGTGACTCGGTCACGAGGGAATACTACTCAAGCAGTGTGTTATTTCCAAACTGCAGTACTGGCTGTTTGGTATACTTAAATAATACACATGACTGTACATCTTATTTTCCTTGTTCATGTTGTCTTTCATATATCATCAGCCAGGGATGTAGCCAGGGGGAGGTCTGAGGGGACCGGACTCATCCCTTCAAGGATTCAAATGTAAAAAAAAACTAGTGAAGACAGAATAAGAAAATTACAGCAACTTGGCTACATAAGGTTACGGAAAGCTTTATTTTTAATCCTTATAGTGGGCTACAATAAATGAATTTCCTCTCACATCTAGCCCAACAGGACGGTCTTATCCACAGAAGCGGCAGGAATTGTGTTTGCAAGTTGTATTTAATGCCGGTTTGCACACGTGTTAGCTTTAAGCATGTCTTTCAAACTAACTTGACATGTGTATTTCATGTATTTTATAATATAAATATATATGTATATATGAGTTGTTTTAACAAAACCATTAAACAATTGACTTAAGAAGAAAGTATTTAAAACATTTAAATGAAAACCAAAATATAAAATGTCTAGTTTTTCTCTCAAGCAAAATCATTAAATTTCTGTGTATAAACGTTGGACTTCTAAGTGTGTACTGTTCCTTGAGATTTTAGTGTGGCAACGTTCTTTTAAAACTCAATTTTAAAGAAAACTTACCGATATAAAAATGATATAATGGTCATGCTGGATCCCCTCCTTCACAAAATCCTGGCTATGTCCTTGCATCATCCATACTAAGTTGCTGTCCACCAACCTCCATATGTTAACTTACATTGAAATATGTTATGAAGTGTTTTAAATATATTCATATAATATTTTTTAGGACAAGAGATGCAAATACATTTATTACGCACTTAAGTATCAGAATTTCTCTATGTAAGAAAGAAAATATAACCTACTTAATAGTTTAGAAGTACAGAAAAAATGTAGCATTAAAAGAAACACTTATTATTTTGTTACAGACTCAAAATCCACAACAGTAGCAGAATTATAGCGGGTAATATTTTATTGATACTATTGAACTCCTGCTTAGCAGGTGTAGGTACATGCAGCAGAGGAGAGTTAGATGATAGTAGTAGCACTGTTATGGCAAGTTCTGATGAGAAGTACGATTGGGGAGATAACATTTTCTCATTTTTCTAAGTGTTCATGCAGTCGTGTAGGGCAAAGGAGGAAATGTTTTTTTCTTTCTTAAAAAAAAAATTAAAATATTTTAGAAGCGAACCAAGATAGTTAAAGTTCTGCTGTGTTGAGAAGATATTGTCTCTCAGTTTGACTCGTTTATGTAACACTGCTCACATGATTGTCCTTTTTCAAATGTCGTGGCATTTACATTGGCCGTGTTTGAATTTGCTGCAGCGTGTATGCGTTCACTTTCCCTCAGTTACTTTAGGTTTGTTGAACTATTTTTTTACCTTATGACACGCACAGCATTTTTGCACTTTTTACTTGCTGGAAACACTATGGTGAGTGGTGGTTCTCCTTGTGGGGGCAAGATGCTCCTCTTGAGGAAGAGTTGTGAGGGCAGATTATCTGTTGGAGCAGTTTTCTACTTCTGAGTTGTTAGTAATATTCAGTGTATTGAGATTTTAAGAACAATGAATAAATAATGTATCACATTACATATAGGCTAATGATTATTGTATATTTACATGTAATCATTTTTTGAATAATGTGTATGTATACACTTTTATTTATTTAAAAAAACTACAGGTTATGTGATGCATATCCTTATTTAGTATTTTAAGTTTAAACATAAACAACTTAATTTTTTTAAGCTATAATTATTTGTGACACAATATTCACCTTTATTGACGAATCTTAATTCGCAATTGTATTTTCATGGCATTTGCTTTTGTGGCATGTTTAAAAAAAAATAGTCCTCAAGTCATTCTCTTTGCCTATATGAGAGGTACCAACTCTTTTAGATCTAGGTTTATTTGCTCCTAACTCTTACAACTCCATTGGGAGCAAAAGAGACCGAGAGTAAAACAAACGTTGACAAGCAATGATTTCTCTTCTCTTTCCTGGCGAGGTGTGCATCGTAGAAACTAAACCAACTGACTTAACGTGAGTGTGTGTGTGCTGAGATGGGTGTTTGTGCACATGGAGACAACGTGGCAGGTTGTGACTGGGGTGGAACTACCCAGGGTTTTGAATCCCGGGGCACGGTGCTGGCCCAGAGGCTGACGGCGTGGAAGAACCTGCTGAGGGCCACCCGCCCCTCGGGGCAGCTGACGGTCAACCCGTACGATCAGCCGGCCACCGTCTCCCCCAACAGCGTGTCGGCGCAGGATGCGCGGTTCGGGGTGCGGCAGGTGAGATGCCACCAGGGCAAGTTATGTGCTCCAGCCGGCTTGCACGGCAGGCCTCTACAAAATCTCTGAAAGTTTTGGAGCCAGCGATAAAAAAAGAAAAATTTTACTTTTGTGACCAGTTATAATTTTAGGTTTTATTTCAACATTAAAGTATTGAATGGTATTCAAATCGCAACTTGAATACTTTAGCAGTACATAATTGGAGTTACCTTGTTACAATTTAAATACCATTCTGGTTTCTTGAACCCAGTCATTTCTGTACAACAACAAAATTGGTGGGATGATTTCGAAATCACTGCATATTTATATTTTTGTATCGTAGCTTAAGTTAGTCGCCAGCAAGGAAAAGCTAAGCGTCATGGCAACCTGGCACCCGGGATTTGTAGAGCCCCTTTTGCCCAGTCATGACTTGAGGCTAAGGAAAGTATTACTCCACTGGATTAACTTGCATCAAATTGTTTGCTTTTTTAACCCTTTGCCTGTGTAAAACAGCGTAAGGGTCTAGAAAATATCTTTGAATGTAAGATCGTTTTCATTCCATTAATTTTTTTTGTTACTAAATGAGTTACGCAACTTTGGAAGACATCCTGTGCTTCGGCCTTCGCTTCTTCCCCTCTTTTCCCTTCTTCCATCCTTTCTCCTTCGCCCCACTCTAACCTACCTTGCTTCCCCTTGATTCTTTCCTGATTTCAAAAGCATGGGCTTTAACCTGTGTTTTTTTGGGTATAAAAAGGATTGGGCCTAAGAGCTTCAATCTGCATCTAATCGTTTTATACAGCAGTTTTAATACATCAGCAAGTGTCCCGGAAAGGTTCTTCGGGTAAGTCGTGACAGTCTGCTCATCAAGAGTTTGATTGTTGGTGTGTTGTGGCAGCACTTTAAATAAGTAGTTGGACATAGTTTCTTTCGTCTAAATTTTTGTTTCTGCTTTCACAGTCAAAATTTTGTCCTGGTTAACTTGTGTTATAGCTGAGTGCCATTGTATTGCTGGCCGTGACTTTCACCGAAGTTTCTTCTGAAGACACTCGTGAAGTTTGAATATTTTAGGAATGCTGTTCTTTTTTTGCAATTATTTAACCTGATAAATGTCTTTCTTGGTGGTTTACCAGTGTTTTAAATAAAGACAAATAATCATTGTCCTGTTTTAAACCACTTTTACCATGAGTGCTTGGGCACTCTGTATAATCTTGTAACATTCTGCTCACAGTATATTCTAATTGTAAATGTTTACGCTTGTGTGTCATACTTAATCACACTTCACCCTCTCTTGTAATTTTATAGTTAAGACCACTTAAATTTAAGATGCTTCTCTTATTGTTTTCCTCTGTGCAGTTTGTACAGTAACTAGTCAGTTTTGTGAAATAAAATAATGGTTATTAGTTATTACCTTCATTTGGAATCACGTTGGTAATTTCTAAACATAATTGCAATACAGCAATGATATGCTTTTCTGGCATGGTACCATAACCAACTTTGATTATTGTGTTTTTGATATTTGCTCTTGACTCATCGGTGAGAATATACTTCGAAATGTTGACTGTGGTGAGACACACACTGTGGCAGTTCACAGAACGATGGCTGTTCAGATGAAAAGAGTTAACACCCTCATTGGAGAGGCAACACATTGGAGTGGCATGGGAAGCAAGGGAAAACTGTGAAAATATACTGGCTGCCAAAATGACTGCCTAATATTATGTACTGGCTGCCACAATATCTTATCTAGTATTCCTGTGTAAAATATACTGATTGTCACAGTGTTTGTCTAGTATTCCTGTGTAAATATACTGGCCACCACAATGTCTGGCTAGAATTCCCGTGAACAGTGGCAGGTATAGAAAAAAATAGGAGGGGGGGGGGGCATGGGCTCTAATGCTTCCCCCCCCCCTCCCCAGAAAATTAAAATATGCACTGGACAATATGACTTCTGAAGTAATAAACAAGTATTATACTAGTCCAGACTACCGTTGCCCCACCCCCCACCCATATCCGCCCCTGCCTGTGAAAATATACTGGCTGTCACAAGGTCTGCCTAGTGTTCTTGTGTTAAATCTCAAGGTTGTTATTTAACCAGTATCGAACCTAGATTGTGGTAGTGAGCAACTGATGAATTTCTGCACAGTTACCAAAACCAGGTATGTTAATTTTTAGAAACCATGACAGCTTTAATGCCCTGATAGTGCAAAGCCTAGAAAAATAACATATAATTATGTTTGTATTCATAATGGAATTAACATGAACTAAAGTTTTAAGCAGAGCAGCTGAGCTGGCTTAATTCGTGTGCGCAGGGGTAGGGAGAGTCACACGTAAGACGTAACTGACAAAACGCTTGGTTCATGAGGTTGTAGCATAGCCTGCATTACAAAACTACGTGGAGAATAATCACTACATACATACTTAAAAAAAAAAAAAAATATCCAAGCCTAGATAGGGCAGGATAAAGATCTAAGCCTGTTATGGACTGGAGAAGACTTTTTCTACCCAATGCAGTACGTGTATAATGTACATACATAATAGTTTTGTGACTTGTCCAGTGTCTTTGAAGGTTGTGTGACAAACAAATGCCTCTGCAAGGAGAGGTGAGTGGAGTACGCTGTGTAGCTGTGGTGCCATGGTCCGTGCATGTGCTCAAGTGTGTGTGGGCAGGACTTGGAGCCGGCCCCAGCGAATTGGGCGGAGCCGCCCGACTACCCCAGCACGGCGACCGAGCGGCCCAGCGTGGTGCTCGACTACTCCAAAAACTCTGCGGCCTGGGCCTTCACCTTCAACATCACAGAGGTACGGTGCAGCTCAGCTAATTTCAACGTTTGGGAATCAGCTTCTGACCACAGCAGCAACTGCATGAAATAAACCTAATCGTAGCCTGCTTAATGGCCCGTCTACAATAGCAATGTTCTAAACTGTGTCCGAAGGGCACTCGTCGCTGATTGGTCCACGTGACCCTCTGACGTCATGCTCAAGTGGGCGAAGGCCCGAACCTACCTGGTCCGAAGACATTCGTCAATTTGAACTTTTTGTCCCAACCTGTGTATTTCGGACACAGAAAAAGAACAGAACACTCACGATATTGAATTTCCGGTTCCCGTTTGAAAAAGTGGTGTTTTTTTTTTTGTTATTGAAGGAAATGGAAGGTTTTGTATGTTACTTATAACTTACATAACTACAGTCTCAAACTACAAAGCATCAAAACAATAAACAAAAACATTTGGTTTGGCACATTTACTGCGCTCTGGTGACAACTTTATAAATCAATACATTCGGACATCGGACATCGCAATTGTGGACAGGGCAGTTTTCGGTGAGACAATGTGACGTCACTCACATTCGGATAAGGACACGGACCACGCACAGGTTCGGACTATTGTAGACGGACTCTTACTCTGTTACAACTGACCATTTACTAGAGCCTTCTTGGCTGAAAGAAAACACACTTAGCAAGTTATCAGAAGGGTTCAGGTTAGCTGGAACGTACTATGTGCTTGATTTATCACATTCAAGTTGATTGTGCTTTTTAAATGTGAATAAATTTTATTTACATTTAGAGCTATAGCAGTCTCCATTTAATTGCTCCTTTTAACATTCAACAATTGGATTTTACTTCAAGTGATTTAGAAATACTTATTACATTTGTGTACTTATTATAATATTTACACTCACACTAAAGTGGACATTTAGATTTTGTAACTTCAGGATTGTAATTTAACATTGTTGTTACATAACAAGGAGAAGAAATTCAAGACATGTGGGATGATGTGTAGGATTTTTAATTGTTGTGCTTGATTTGTTTTTTATATACATGAAAAGTAACTGCTGATTATGTCCTCACCAACATAACAAAACTTTATGAAGTTAGTATTTTCAATAACATTTTCACAATTTGATCAGCAGGGTTCTTGTTGGCAATTATCATTGAGGTGTCTAGTTCAAGTGTCAAAGTTTGTGGCTTCAATTCTGGCATGACTAAGTTTATAAGTACAGACTTGGCACAGGATCTGTACGTAGCAGTACAACTGAGTTGTGTTTTACTTATAGTTTCTTGAAGATTGAAACCCACATGTAATATATTGGCTCAACAATTTTCTGTTGTGCTATTGTGCTGGTATCATGCACATGCATGAACGGACTCTAAAAAATACTGTCCTAGCTGTTAGATTTGTGCTACTTTGTAAAGAAGGGATGGTGTGTATTTGGCAAGTGATTTTTGCAATGGTAGGATGAGTCATGCAGTGGGGGTTATGAGAAAGTGGCACCAGAAAACCTCTCATAAATACTGTTCATGTATACTGTGGTTTCCATAGTCAAACTGACAATGCATTTCAAAACACAAAGCAGCATGAGCATATTTTTTTTCAATAATATAAGTGAAGCTGAGTAATTTGTAGCTCATGAAGCAGTTACTACATGTGGGAGAATAACTGTATTTGGCATTCTACACTGCAGTGAGACAATACATAAAAAATAAAATAAAATGCCTGTTGATTGAGTGGTAGCATTTTCTGGTTTTCATGCAATTTTTGTTAACACATGTACATACTTAGGTCAGGAAAATAATAATAGTAATTAAAACCATTTGCCTGAAAAGTAATGTTATGGCAAATCATTGGATGTTCACTTTCTGTGTATCCACAGCTAGAAAACTCAAGCAAAATAGATGCTGTAGTTGCAGGGGTGTAAATATTTATTCGGTAAATATTTGGACTCTGCAGTTAACTAAAAATTCAAGCGTAAACGTGAACCGGTGCAGGCAGAGCGAGACAGGACGGGGTGTGTTCTGCAGCTGGCGGAGAGCAGGAACTGGTCGGAGGCAGACACTTTCCGGCAGAACGAGTGGGATACGCTGACAGCGATGGAGAGTGTGGAGAACGAGCAGTTGGAGCACTACCGCGGCCACCAGCACCTGGGCAGTGATGGGTTCTTCTGCGGAGCACCTAGTGAGTGTGCCGTTTCTCTCGAGTCATAGCATCAACCTGTTCAGTAATTTTTTTCTTGTGTATAGCGTGTTTCATTTACGTTTGTATGTACATTTCAATTTTATTGCCAAATCTCCAAACGACCTGCTGTGCTGTGTTTGCTCCAACTCACAGATGGTTCAACGCTTTGCTTTTATGCTCTCTCAGCTATGGGAACAGCTTATTTGAAAAATGACAAGTTCTGCATCTAAACTTCATCAGTGGTACCATTTTTGACCGCTATTGTTTACTGCCTCCTGGACTGGTGGGGGTGTAACAGATGAGACAGGATGACACTTTGGAATGTAGCACCAAACAACCACTTGTAAATATTGTTTAAGACATACTATGGTTTCCAAACACACAGCTGCATGGAAATATTTATTTAATAATACAAGTGAAGATGTATAATTTGCAGCTCATGAATAAGTTTGAAATTTGCCACACAGTGTTAATATGTTGTGGAAGAACACAAAGTGCGTGATCTAAAAGTAGAACTTGCAGGGCTTTATAAACATGTGCATACATGATACACTAGATTGAAGTTTAATTACAGCATACATATATAATCTGGCATTCTTTGATTTGGAATATTCTGTAATCTGGCATCCATGAGCTACTCTGATTTTTGTTCGTGAGAATCTCTGTGTACTACTATTATAAAGTTTAGTTTGGCCCACCAATACTCTTAGTACATTCCCCGATGTTCACGATAGTTAGTAAATGATGATGAATCATGCGAGTCTGCCATCTTTTTGAGATTTCTGAGACTGCCACAGATGGCAGCACCGTGTTTACACATTTCTGTTCTAATCAACTTCCATTCCATTCACGAAATTACTCCTACCAAGTGCTGTATACCGAGAGTTAAGATGGTCACACACTAAAAAACAGGATTCGCAGAAGCCTAGTGCAGCGGGTGGCAACTCAAATATGTACCCAAGTAGTAGTGTTTAAAATATGCATGATAGATAGTGCTACTATAGCTAGCTAGTTCTTTTGTAAATTCATAGAGATCATTAATACTTATAATTAAATATTTATTGAAATGTTTATGATGGAATTAAATTTATGAATTCAATAATAAATAGTAGCAAAAAGTCAATTATTATTTAATATTTTTGTTTGTTTAGTGTGGTTTTTTTATGGTAATGTGTTATCACCTGATCGTTTCTATAATAACTGAAGAAAATGAAATTATCAGGTTAAATATAGTTCATAATGTAAAGAAAAACGGTTTTTAAAACAAAACAAAAAAAAAAACCTTCACTTTTCTGAAACTGTATCGAGTATCCAGCAGTAAACAAATCTTGAGACAGCATTTATTAATATTAATTATCTGCCATGCGAGACTGCTAGTTATCTCGAGTCTGCTAGTCCGCTCGAGCCTAAAAAAATGTTGCCAATTGAGTTCTTCAATATATTCCATCGTCATGCACTTTCAATCACATTACTTAATTTGTAGATAAATAGATGGCAGTGTAGTCGGGGACCGTATGCTGGTACATTAAAAAAACGTTGAGTTTCCAGTCTTTCAGATACATGGTCGTTGGCCTGGTGTTTTGCATTAGTCGTCCCTACAGTCATGTTGCTGAAGTAACTTAGGTGCAGTACGTGTGAGTATGGCTTGCACTCGGAGCAGGGCAGGAGTGTATGTCACGTCCCTAGTGACCGGTGCTCCCCGCTCGGTCCTGAGCTCTGGCCGTGGTGTCGCAGGTGGGCAGTACTCACGAGTGGTGGTGAGCAGCGTGGACGGGACGGACCTGTTCTCGCTGGAAGGGGTGCGGGACATGTGCCGCCTGGAGTGGTATCTCATGTCTGTGGCAGAGCCCCTGGACATCTGCCAGGAGGTGATTCCTGGCCGCTGCTGCCAGCCCTGGTCGCTGCCGGGCTACATTGCCTTGCTGCACAACCGCTCGTCCTGCCTCTACCTCACGGTTAGTCCCTCGTGCATGTGCCGGAGAAACCTCAGTGTGGTTCCAGGAGGAAAGTTGATAGGTTTTTGTATAAGCGAAGGATGATTTAAACCAAAATTTTTCATACTCTGTGACATCCATATGTACTTTTTTGGGTTAATTAATTGGAAATTGGCTTGACTACAGCCAAAGTGTGAAACTTACTATGTATGTATTTATGTCCTAGCTATGTCTGTTTTCCTGCAATATATATTTTTTAAGCATATGTATGGTTTATTTTATTACTGTACATTCATACCAGTGTTTACATTTCATTGAGATTACACTATTCGGAATATGTATACACTACTCTATACTATTTAAATATTTCAAGATACTAATTGCTTCGTAATTATGAAAATAAACTTTTAAAACCATGCATTTTGAGATGTTTGGAAGAGGCTGTTTTATGGAATTTACTTCATATAATGTATAAACAAGTATTGACAGGAACAGATTGTAGTTTCCAATATGTCACAAATGTTTTGTCGTAAAAATCTAGGCTGTTCATCTGTTGTATTCTTTGTGTTAATTAATTTTTTTGCCAAAATGTGTTTGTCCATGTTGTCTTCGTTGTGTCGTCCAGAGATGCTTGCCTGTTATCACTAGTTTTTTCCCATGTTGTATCATCTATTTTCTTACTTGTAGATTTTTTTTGCATGTTGTGTTGTATGGGTTTACTGAGTTGATTCTGGCTTCAGAATCTCATGTGTGTTTACTTAGTTCCTTTCGAAAATAGCTAATCTCTTGAATGTTTCCTGTATTTTGTACATATTTACATATATATTGGTTAGTCTTGACATGGATGATGGATTTAAGGTCTTTTAAACATTGTGGTCATTAGAGATGATGAGGGATGATATGAGAATGGAGCATTAAAAGTAATGATAGCCAGAGGGAAAACAAGATTACCTTGAGAAAACCCACTGACTCACAGAAACATCTGTCATGTTCCCCACAATCATAAAATCCAGGTTAGACCCCAGTAGGAATCAAACCCATGTCTCCTCAGTGGGAGGCCAGAGATCTGACAATTTGTGTCGGTCTTGATTTGTGTGCCTTATTTTGCTCTGAGTTATTGTATTCAGGCTAGTGGTCTCTGAGTATTTGAAAAATATTGTATATTCATGAATAATTATGTATTCTATTCAACATTTCAAATTATATATTTTTTTCTCATTATTTATTACCGATAGATACACCAAGTGGGACTCATTCACAAAATATTTAAATAAAAAAATGTAACATGAATGAAGCTTAGAAGGTTTATTGAGAAATTTGGATTTGTTTTCTGCAGCATAGCCCATACATCTTTTTTTATATGCAACAAGTAATCTGTGATTATGATAAAATTATTAATAATTCTCTGTTTACGCATATATATAACCAGTTAGCTTAACCAAACAGTTTTCAAAATAAAATTTTACTGGTTTAAGAAAATTGACTGCCAATTTTCTTTTATTTTCTTGTATATTACACCGTTCTTATGGTTCTATTTATCTATATATATAAAAATGAAACCCGTTTTCCTTGGTCACGGCATCACACGTGAACGGCTGGACCGATTTCACTAATTTTTTTTTGTTGTGTTTGCTATGGTCAGGAGAAGGTTCTTATGAAAGAAAAAATTAAGAAAATTGTGCGGAAAATTAGAAAATTTAAGAATAATGAATTCCTATTTCCCTTGGTCACGCCATCACGCGTAAATGACTGAACCGATTTCACTAATTCTTTTTTTGTTGTGTTTGTCATTGTCACGAGAAGGTTCTTATGAAAGAAAAAATTTGACGGAAAATTAGAAAATTTAAGAATACTGAACCACCATATATAAAATTATTTCCAAACTAACCCAACACTTTGTACAATATAAATATTTTTAAAGTAACCTTATGACATTCAGCTTTAAGCGTTTACAGTTTCCAGTGCGGCTTGCATTTGCAATGTCAATAAATAAATCGCAAGGGCAGTCGCTAAGTGTATGTGGCATCAACCTAGAAAATCCATGTTTTTCACATGGCCAATTATATGTCGCCTGTTCCCGTGTCGGAAAACCATCAACATTATTTATTTACGCGCCAGAACATAAAACTAAAAATATAGTTTATCAAAAAGCATTAGAGTAGAGAGAAGCAGTGAGGGGTACAGAGACTATTAGTTGATTTATAGAGCGTGCGTGGTATTGAGCTCATTGTTTACTTAAAAATGCCAAGTTGTTCAATAGCAATTTGTAAAAACATTAGTGGAATTATTGAATCCTATGGAATAAACACTATTTTGACAATATATATTTTGTTTTTTATTTAATTAAATTAGTAAAGTCCTTTTCAGTTATAGTGATACCAGGGAATTATGGATTCATTTTTATATGGAGGATATTATAGATTCCAGTTCAAATTGAATAGGTACTCATACCTAAGATAGGTCAGCTATACAAAATAAAGTAGTGCATCATTGCTACGCTAAGGCGATACGAAGTTCGCCGGGTCAGCTAGTATATAATATTTTTTACATTTTACTTTAATTTGCATCAATTTTTTTTTTTTGGGAAAAAAAGTTTAGTTGTATGTTAAATTGGATTTTTTTAAAAACTATTTAATATTTGTGAATGTTTTGATGATCAATTGGTATGAAACAGTAATCACACTTGTGTGGTGAGCGCAAGCTGAGGGCGCGGGCGGCGTGTGTCCCAGGAGGAGGACGTGGAGGACACGCGGGCTCTGCTGCGGCTGTGCGCGCACTACTACCACGACCTGAAGCTGACCCCTGACTGCGACAACGGGGACTACGTGTTCTGCCGCCAGGTGCCGCCCGAATGCAGCCGCCACAACGCCGCCTACAACGTCCTGCACTTCCTGCTCGACTCTGCGTACCTCCCGCCCGGCGTGAGTGCCGTCACGAACCCCGTGGAGAGATAGTCTTTATAAGTCCACATCTCCCATGCTGGCGACCACTGCGACTACCTCAGTCATAGACTAATGATTTGACGTACGCTGATATTCCGTGTGTATTTTTGTACTAATGGCACTCCAACAGACGACTAGGGCTGTTCTGATACCCGATACTGGTATTGGGTATCTGCCAATATTCAGCTTTTGGCTGATACATACCAAGATATTGGTACGGATATCAGAGGGATCGGAAAAATATGTTCACAACTTTGAGTTTTTAAAAATACTTGCAATGATTATCATTTTTTGTTTATATTCTACATTTCTAAAGGAAAATCTTAAAATTTATCAATTTAGGCACAGTTTAACTACATATAATGATGTAAATTATAAATGAAGATGTTTAACCGATAAACAATTGATGTACAATTTTCATTAAACTGCTTTGAATTTAGATTAAGATAAAAAAAAAATTATATTCTCGAACATGTGAATAAAATATAACGTTTCAATTATTTTTGTTTGTATAGTATTGCCAGTAATTGTAAATGTTGATCGAAGTATCAGGTATCAGTGGTGGTATCGGAACAAAAGGTATCAAAGCAGCCCTATATATTTGAATGCTCTAGTATTGAAATATCAAAGGTATACAACATTAGAGCTCGTATATTCTAAGTACGATCAGATTTTTAAATCTCAAAAATGCTCCAGCAGTATCCGCCATGATACAAAATGTTTACAGTCCTCTTAGTGATCAGTGTCACAATTATTTTACAGCACAGCTAGCAGGCACCTCAATCAGATTCCTACAAACAACTGACAGTGGTAAAATAGAAATGTTCATAAAAAGTGGAAAGTTATTCATATTTTTGAAAATTACACTAGCTCACAGAAAATTCATATTCCTTAATCTCTAAACTACCTTCCCCTCTAACACAATAGTCTCATAATGAAAGTTTTTGCACAAAAAAGTAGACGCACACCTATGCCACCACCACTTACAGCGTTCACTGCAGAGCACACAGCATAACAGTGCCTCAAAAATCCCTGGCGATTACATCCTTCTATAGATTATAGTGAATATTGGAGTTAGATTTTTTGCGGTCACAATAAAATAGTGTTGCCATGGAACGTTAAATAAATGGGACACCCAGGTGGGAATTAAGAATATTATCATTGTCTTGGTCTCTATAGCTTATTTATTGTTATATCTTTCTGATCACCAAGAGGTCTCAAAACCTTTGAAATCTGATTTATGTTAGAAGTGTCCTCACTTTGATAAAATTTTGGTATTATTATTTTTGTTATTATTTAAGTTTATTGTTTATAGAAACATTGTCTATTGTCTATCATTATTTATGCATGCTGCACTGTCCAGTGTAAGTACTCATCTTTTTTTTTTTTTTTAATTTAAATAGTTATATAACATTATGTTTTTTTAAACTTCAGTTTAATAATTATTTTTTTTGGATAAAATTATATTATTTGTAATAATTTCTTGAACAACATAGTACCAGCATATTTCCTTCACCTTAACATAGGTGTGTTGATACAGTAAATAAAATTACAGTGTTATGTACTACATATTTAGTATTTATGGTATTGCATGTTCTTGATACCAGATATGGAATAATTAAGATTGGAAAGGCTCACATAAAATGTAAATTTTCAACCCCATGAAAATAATTATAAATATTTTTTAGTAAATGACTTAGGTGTGCCTTTACCAAGAGACCCACTTAAATACAAAGTGATTTTTTTGGATATGAAAGTAATGAGGCTGGAGAGGTTCTAGTTTTGAGGCCTACAGTGCTGTGTGTGATACAGGATGTGACCAACAACTCACTGAGCAATGTGATGCTGATCCTCCCTGTGGCTCAGAGCGAAGCTGCCATGCCCTTCTACCACCGCCTGGACTCCCACCTTCTGAGGCAAGGCAGCGTCAAGGTCACTGCCATCGAGTTTGGTGAGTCCACGCAGCGACCGACGGCAAGACAACGTGATTTTGCAGTTCTTTTCCGGATTCCTCTGCCAGATTCGTCATGAACTGATTTTATGATCTTAACTGTGTCTATAGCGTGTCTCATCCTTAAATTTTAGTGTGCATTTTTAATGAACATTTATGCTCTCTTTCCTATGTATATCTGCTACTAGCATAGTCCTTGTTTCAATGTGCTGTGTTGCCAGATATACACCATTGAGAACAAAAGTTTTAGACTCAACTTTGTAATGTAATGAAAATATTTTATTTACTTATCTTAAATATATTTTGTAAAGTAAAATTTGGAATGAGGAGTTTGGAAATACATTTTCTTGTATTTCATTAAGAGCATTATCTGATAATATTAAAGTTTCACTTTTAAAGAGTCATAATTGAAAGGCGACAACTTGGTTTCAGCCGTGTGTGTCAAATTTTTTTATATCATTTAATATTAAAATATTTTGCTCTTTTAAACAAAGCACATTATTTAATTGAATGCCTTGTTATTAAAGGTGAGTGACTGCTACAAATAGTTTCTCCTGTGAAATAATAAATTGGTATTCACAGAGTCTTTTCTGATTGGTAGTTGAATCAGTGTGATAATTTTCCCGTCTCCCATGAGTGAGAACATTAATTTTTCCATCATAAGAATTACATACAGAAAACACCAAAAAGTCTTGGCACAAAACAAAAGTCTAAAAAAAATTGGCGTCGCTGAGTCGTGTTTCTGTCTCTCATCCTTCCTTTTACCAGTACAATACAGAACATTCCATAAATGTACTTACACGGTTTGTTTTACGCGTAGTCTCTTTAGCTCCCTAGGTATGAGTTAGGTGCAAATTAAGGCAGGTCTAAAAGAGTTAGTAACTCTTATTTGCAGATGTCTAAAAAATGCAATTGCAAATTAAGATTCGTCAGAATGTGAAACTGCTTTGGTAATATACTTAATATTGTGCCACAAATGGTGAGAGCTATCAAATTATGTTGTATGTGTTTTATTGTAAGATTACCATTATACTCCACATAACCTGCAATAACTATAAAAATAAATAAATGTTAACAAAAATACTTATAAACATACGGTCATCATTGTCATTTGTAACATGATACATAAGTTATTCATTATCCTAAAAAATCAAAATACACTGGACATTAAGAACAACACAGAAGTAGTTGATCGCACCAGGCAGCTTGTCCTCGCAACTCTTCCTTTAGAGGAACAGCATCAAATTGACCTGAGAGAATCTTAACCCCTTATAACGGTTCGTTACATACAAAAATAAACAGATGTTCAACGCCGATTGCAAATTTTGTTGTTTTATTTTTCAAACTAGAATGCACAGACGAATCCAAACACTTTCAATGTTTCATTCACTCGTTTCAATCGTACGTTCGCCTGTCGAGAATGCTCACAGCTCTGGGGGTTGAAGATTAACAAAAAATAACCTAGATTAAGTCCTTCAGTAAAATCTTAATGCAAGTACACGAAGATAGTGCGACCTCGAACATGGCCGCACCCAGCGAAAACGAATTTCGCCATGAGCCAAAACGCTGACGAAGGTGATCAAAATTTCTAAATACTGTCCAAACGAAATAAAAAGAAAATTAGGTTAATTTAATACTCGGCATGGCTCTGACCACCAACGTTAAATTATCTATTCAGCAAATTACTTCATAATTTGGCGAGAAGCCACCGAACGCGACCTACTGGTGCAGCAATCGGCAGACGACTGGTGAAGTCTTGTCACTGTCTCCTCCACGCAGGGAGTAGACGTCACATGACCTCACCGACCAATCACACGCACTCTTCATTCACGCTTACAGATACAAGCCAATCACAGAACAAATTACAATACATGAAAAAACCTTGTACATACAGAACTCTGGGCTTCCCCTGATCTATCTCTTTTCAATTTCACATCGAAATCGGGGACTCCCATTCTCGTTCTCTCTCCCACACCGTGAGAGAGCAGTTATCACTCAGTTCCCACACAGGGGGGAAATTACCGTCTTTATCTTGGTTGGCGGGGAAGCACTGTTCCTTTCTCACTTACACTTACAGGCCTCTCATGCCTCTCTTTCTAACCATCACACCAGCCCAGACACAGTCCCGTGATCTATAATTATATTGCAACATGTTAATTAAAATTAAGAACAATAATCATAATACGAATTACTTTACAAAATTTAACTTATTGAGAAAAACCTGAAAAAGTAGGCCTAAACCTGTTAAAATTCTAGTACAGCGACTTCTTTGTGAATAATTACATAAAAATAGTACTGATTGAAAACGTCTCTTAAAATACAAGGTACATTCTTAAAACATTCAGCAAGTGAAAAATATCAACTCTAACATACATAAAAATGGTAAAATATCCTTGAAAAGACCTTTTTTTGGAAATATTTACATTCATGAAAATAGTATTATTTAGCTAGGAGGGCAAGGGTTTTGCAACGTTACACCCTCTAGTAAAATGGCCATCCGCCATACTGTTTCTGGCAAGTGAAACTCACAAGAGTGCCCCGACAGTTAAAAAGTTAAAAAGAGACTTTGAGTAAAACAAACCCTGAACTTTAAAATAAATCCAAACATAAAACACCGGCATAAAATTAAAACTTATTTTAAATGAACACAGGTAAAGTACTGGAAATAAAACATTTACATACACAAATAATAACTTAGCATACAAAGTGAGGACCAGTAAACATATAGTCAACCGCTTTTCTGAATTAAAAAAATTTAATATCACTATCACCTTGGATCATATAATCAGCTTACACAACTGCATTACTTAAAATTATAATATCATACAAACATTCAGAAAAGTTGGGGAGGGCAGGGTTTTGCAACGCTACAAACTAAACACACCCAAATAATCACATTCCAACTGTTTAATCTCGAATACTCAACAAAACACAAGCATGCCAAAACATGGCTTCCCATATACAAAAACAAATTATAGTGCTGGAATAGTGAATACTTACTGTCCCAACACAAACAAAAAGTAGATGTACATGTACTGTTGGCACCCTAGTGATGGGGACACCCATCTAAACATGACTGTGAGCTAGAAGTGTACTGTTATAAAAAAATAAAAAAATTACTTAATGCAATTACAAATTGTGTACATTAATTGACTGATTATCAAACATGTAAAATTGCTAAGCATGTAAAAATAATGTTATATAATGAAAAAAAAAAAATGATTTGTTAAAATTTAAACACACAAAATTAATTCGTAAGAACAATATGTGAAGAAAAGTTACATCTTATTTCAGTATTTAAATTATAGAATAGACAGATAATAACATTCCAGAATGTTTAGTTAGCCTGAGCTTGCAGAAACCATTTATTTACAGATTATGTACATAATTAATGAATTTGGCAGATACTGATTGCATGTGGATAGAGCCATATCGGCCTATTCGAGTAAATGCTCATCGGAGCTGGCACTCACTCAGTGTGAACATGACCGTGCTCGCCAGTGGTGGATTTACCCCAGAAGGGTAATGATTTCTGGAGTAATGAACAGGTTGTTACACTATGTCCAGACTAACGGTGCCCGACCCAGAAATCAGTCCTGTGTCCACCCGCGGTGCTCGCAGGTCTGAAGAACACGCTGTTCGACGAGTGCCTGGTGCGGGACACGTGGATGATCGGAGCGGGCGGGCTGTTCATCCTGCTGTGCATGTGGTGGTACACCGGCTCCCTGTTCCTCACCGTCATGACCACCATAGCCATCGCCTTCTCCCTGGGCATCTCCTACTTCATGTACACGCTGGTGTTTGAGCTCAGCTTCTTCCCCTTCATGAACCTGCTGGCCTCCATCGTCGTCATAGGTACGTCAAACACCTTCTTTCATCGCTCGTGGCATTGCTGTGAAACTGAATTACTGTATTCACTTGGAAGTATTGCGATTACGTTTACCGAAACTGCTGAAAACTAAAAATTGAGTGTCAAGTTGTAATCGCGAACTTGTAACTTGCCGCTGGAAGAACGTGAGTTGACAGCGATGGGAGCAGTTAAGTTGAAAAAATACAAGCGCCATGTCACTTATGCCACTTTAATCTGCTCTCGTTTATGGTTCGTTCCTGAACCTCAGAGCAGGCATGACAGTTGAGACAGAATAACACTTAGGAATGTTAGAAGAGAAGTGTAATTAGCAAAGAATGCAAATTGAGTTTGTTGCAGGGTTCCTTCAATTTATTCTGCTTTTCTTCACTGTAGCTGCTAGTGAACTCATCCTTCTTCCTCGCCTCCCCACTTTCTTTAACATACATACACACATACCGTGTATGATCGCATAATCGTCCCACATTTTATACTAAAATCAAGTTTGAAAAGTAGGGGTGCGAAGTTTATCCGAGAAAAAAATTTTGTTAATAAAACCCATTCATGGAAAGTAGGTTTATTTAAAAAGTAGAGTATACGCCAAACAATTTAAATTAATAAGTCATGCAACAAAAACCTTTCTTCAACTTTAAATAGAAAAACAAAATCTCTGATCCGAAAGCGAGACTGAACTAATGTATAACTATCGTCGTAGTAGACACATACCACGAAAGAGTGCGGGCCATCAAATGTAGTTAACTCGGCTCTCAACAGAGAGCGCGCATTGCATGCAATTGGCGAGAAATCAGTATCGATATTCGACTACGTGTGTGCGCTCTATACGGCAAGCAACTTAACCAAACATGAATAATGCCAACTAGCACTGGCTTTTTTTTATAAGTGGTACACCGCGGCGATGCAGACGAACAGGTAAAGTTTTATAACGTTTAAAAACATCTTTAAAAGAAAATTTACACATCAGACTACAACGTATTTCCGTTAATTAAATAAAATAGTGGTAATGTGGGAATAAATATTAGATTTCTGCTTTAAAATACATTGTTTTATACAGAAAAAATACCCACACAAAGTGCTTGGAATCTAATAGCGAGACCAAAAACATCATGCGACGTTTACGCAAGAGGTTTTTTTGTCCAAATTTTGACGCCCTAAAATACAGGTGCAACGATTAAGCACGTGCAACGATTATGCGATAAAATAGGGTACTCTCTTTCACACTCTCTCACACTCTCTCACACTCTCTCACACACTCTCTCACACACTAACTCTCACTCACTCACACACTAACTCTTACTCTCTCACTATTTCACTCTACATTTTTAGCATTTTTAACAATGGCTTTTGAACTTGTCATAAAACTAAAATTTGTTTTAACTGCTGCTTACTTTTTCGAAAAAATTGTGTAAATATCTCTACTGGTGAAAGTGGCACTAGAAAAGCTCTGCATTAATTTACTAATTAAAATTTTTTAAGATCTATGCATTTGAATTGTGAACTTCATAAACTTATAATCAAAAATTTTGGGGTCATACTATATTCATAAATAAGAAAGAAATTGTATGTAATGGAATATCCTCCTTCACCAAAGTATAGGCTGATCCACTATTATCAGCCTGTTGTAGTTCAAGCTGTAACTATTTTATATAATACACATATATTGACTGGCAGTTTCCGCCACAAAGGAGGAAAGGATCTAGCCACTCTGCCTCATCTAACTCCTAGCTTATTACTCTTCTTAGCTGTGTCGGTTGCTATTGGTTTTTGAGCTTTCAGGTTGCATTTGTCACGTCACAGTGCCACTCGGGCTGAAAAAAAAACGTGGAGTGATTCCAGCACCACTAGCTTTGGGCTGATAACCGTTCATGCATAATAGAAGATCATCCGCGTATAATACATTTTTCTCGATGAAAGATTGTTTGTGTTTTTAGAATGGAGGCACAAGAAGAACAATGATAATTAGTAGGGGTATGTTTTTTATGCAGAATAATATGATCGCTCATTATACTTCAAATAAGGTATGCCTGCACTACCAATTGTTCCCTTGTAATTGGTGGCGAGGCGTCTCGCTAGTGACACATTCCTCTGAATAGCCCAAACAAATAGGACTATGGCTGCTCTTGCAGACAATGAGTCAATGGAGAAAGTAAAGCTAGAAATAATTTGCAAGAAAGATTAACATTTGCTTTCGCACTTGATGGCTATGACTGGTGTACTGACTGTAGACACGTACCTGAAAGTCAACCATGAAATGCAGAAAATGCTACAAAGCTTTAACACACAGCTGGTTAGGAATTTTTTTTTTTTTTTGCCAAAAATATGTGACACTAATAATTAGTGAAAAATATTATTCTAATGTAAAGAACCAAAATAAACTTGAATGAACAATGTATACATATTTTTGTGTATGCCCCATTCTAAAATGAATTGTTAGCTATGCTCCTGTTAGCAGGTGAGCGGTATGGAGGTCTGAGCCATGCTGATTTGGTGACAGTGTCGGGCTTACTGACACAGGTATTGGGGCGGACGACGCGTTCATCTTCTGCAAGGTGTGGCAGTGCTCCAAGGTCGAGAAGAACAACAGCTCGCTAGTGAGGCTTGTGGACGAGACTCTGCGACACGCGACCCTGTCCATGTTCGTGACCACGCTCACCACGGCCGCTGCCTTCTACGCTTCCTACGTCACCTCCATCACAGCCATTGGTTGCTTCAGGTCAGTGGGGCACTCATTCTTCATGCTCATCTGTGTTTGCAGTATCCCTCAGTCTTCTCTCTAGTTCAGCCTTCTCTACCCTTCCTGAACACTCCTCCTCTCATTTTATACGCCTCTTCCAATGTCTCCCTCTGGTCGTTTTCATCACACTTTCATCTCATGCATCTCCTTGGTATATTCTTCTCTTCCATTCTCTTCACATGTCCATACCTTCTAAGTAGTATTGTTCTTTAGTAGCTCTTCCTTTATTACAGTAAATCCCTGTTAAGAAAATTCTCAAGGTACTTAAATGTATGGTTATTAACTGGGAAAATTTATTAAAACAGTAAAATTATGCTGGGGCCGTGCCGTGATTAAGTGTAAACCTTTTGTTTTAGAATTTTTCGGGCTGTTTAACTAGAATTTGTCTGCCCCAGATCTGTGCTGTAGGCCCGGGTGGTCCGCTGGTCCACCGGAATTTATTTCCCATGTATTATTATACCTAGGTAATGGAGTCGCTAGGGACAGTATTTCGTGAAGGCACAGAACTGTTAGTAGCGTTCGACGAGAGTGAGTGTGTGATTTATTTTGGACCTACTTTGTAAAGGTCATGTAAGTTTTTATGACGTGAGAAAAATGAATTACCGAACTTCATTTCAACTCTCTGATTTGAGAATTACCATCCACAGTTTCGAGTCATTTAGCAATCAGAGACAGAAATTTACACCCTACTACCTGCAACTTTTGATCCATTTGTTGCCAAGTGTTTGTGTATTTGCATAGTTAGCTGAAGAAGTCTGAGTTTGCACAAATTAAATGTTTTACTGTGAATAAAATAAATAATATGAGTAAAATCATGATTAGACTTATTAAACAGGAAATATTCCTAAATACAGCAGAGAAAGTCGAAAATTTGAGTAAAATCGGCTGAAAAACAAGTCTGTTACACTTTGTTGGGCGCTGTGTGTTCACGTTTATCTTGGCGAGCACTGTACTGCAAGCAGGCAGGCATACAAAAGACGGCTAAAAATAGATACCACCCCTCTAGACTGTCCAAGCTAGCCAATACCGGTAATCTGCGCGCATCACCTGATAGCATCTACGTGCGCGTCTATTACCATTCCGGTCCCGTGCCTTTGTCTTGCGACTGGTTAGTGTGATGTGACGTCGCCAGGTATTTGGTTCTCGGCTATTTTTCTATAACATCGCTGACTTCGCACATGCGCAGCTAAACAAAAAAAATTGCGTGGACTTGCATACCCCGAACAATGGGTTCCGATAAATACTTGTGCTAAGTGAACTCGCGTCATGCGAGTTCGGCTATGCTAGCCGGCTGGTGGTTATTTTCGTTCAAAACGTGGCGAAGGAACTTGTGTGGTTCAGGTAGAAAACATTCGGCTATAAACAAAAGATATAAGAACAATGCTATCCTGAAATGCTGTGACATGTTTTTGGAGTAGATAATCACAGCGACAGACCGACAGGATGCGCTCCCGACCTTGCCGTCAGCGATGTTTATTTTGACAGCTCAAGCAATTATCTTTTCCACGGCCCTTCACAGCGTAAAAAAAGGAAAGAAAAAAACATGTTGGAATGCAGACGGAAAAGTAACTATGCAGTAAAATAAATATATTTACGGCCCTTCTAAATTTTTCTATTCAATAAAATTTGAGGTATTAGTTATTTTTCTGCAGAAACTGCTGTGTGACTAATAAACAAATTGTATCATAAAAACTTATAAAGTATTTATTAACGGCGAAGGACAGTCGTATAAGCCCATAAAAATATTTATTTTACCAAGAATGGACTATACAACCTGGCTTTTTCCACACGCGGTGTGGGAGGGGAGGAGGATGCTGACAGTTTCTCACGCAGAAGGTAAGCCACCACAGTGGCTTTTCGTGGGGGCGGGTAAGATTGACAGCTGAGACGGCTTTTCTTGCGATAGTGGACGCGCCGAGCTCAGCTAGACACTGCCCGAGCGGCATTCAAACGATGTATCCGACAATGCGGTGACACCCCGAATTCTCTATTGCGACCATTCCGTTTATAAGTCAGTTTTTTCGGAAACCGTGAGGGGTCGCATCAGCGGGATTCTACTGTAAATTATATTACATTATTTTTGGTAAATGAAATAAATTTTAATTTATTAAGCAGGAAACTTAGTTGTAACTTTGTAAAAGCAAATTAAAATAAGTTATTTTTATGATGCAGCAAACAGTTAGGTTGAGTCATACTTAAGTTTTCTTTTTTGTGTGTACTGTATTATTTATAGTTAGATTATACAAAAATGTGAGTGGCTTGGTTGGTGCTGGATGATGGAATATGCTGAATCATTAAATACAGGATTGAAGACTTGTCACTGTATTTGAAAACTATTATAATATGTTATTACTTATTGTTATCACTGGGGTTTAAAAGTGCATCCTAGTTGTGAGTGGGGGTCTGCAAGTACTCGAAAAATATTTGATATTCGTAAATAATTTGACATTATATATTCATGAATAATTGTACATTTGATTCAACATTACAGTTTTTTTCTTTCCAAATTATTTGTTACCAATAGATGGGCCTACACCATATCTGATACATTTACAAAATAAAATCATTGAAAAACAAAATGTAAAATTTTTGAGGCTAAGATTTTATTGAAAATTTTTGATTTGTAGTGCAACTTTATTTACACATTGTTTTTTATTTATTAATAATATCAACAAAACAACTTTTAAACTTAAAATTTACTGGTTTAAGAAAATGCAATGCCATTTTTTAAATATTTTTTATACTTCTTTTTGTAATGGTTCCATGTATATTACTCACTTTTTTATTTTACTGTAGTTTGGATAAATTTTTTTTAAACTCCTCTAAAGTGTGAAAAAATATTTCAGTGTATGTTAAAATGTGATTAGAAAAATATTTGATATTCGTGAATATTGTGATATTCAATTTGAAATTATATTAGAATAAAAAAAAAAAAAACAGTAGCCACAAAAGCGTAGTTGTGAGGAAATAAATAGATAGGTCAGCATATGTTCGAGGTCGACTTAACTTCAGGCCAATGTAGTATCAATAAGTGCAATTGCAATCAGCAATTAGTATCATAATGGTAGTAAAATTCTTTTTAAAAATAAAAATAGTTTAAAACATTACAAATAATACAGTCTTACAGAATAACTCATTAACGTACATTATTATAAACACTCTTAAACATGTTTGTACATCACAAATTATGTGTGCATTTATGTAGTAGTTCTTAGTTACTTGTCACCAAAAAGCCAAAATGATAGGTAATTTTAAAATTTCCCATGGACAGGGCCAGATGGTGTAAACCTTAATTTAACAAAATAGCAAATTTGTAAATGAAAACAATACCTGATAAAGAGATAGTGATCATTTATAAGCATAAAGTCACTATTTAACAATTTACCAAAGTTGTCTCTGTGTCAAAATTGTGATGTCTCTGTCCAGTCGATGTTATGCAAGGTACATTAGATGTACATATTCAGATATTTATTTTATACGTTCTTCAAACGGTTCTTGAAATGGCAAAGATTGATTCAAGATGTTATTTTTAACACAAGTGGTATGTCCAAAATAACATCTTGAATTGTTTTTATGTCTCCTCCACCTTATGTTTCTGTGGGAAAGGAATGTCTTTAGTAGTACATGGTATCTCTTTAGTAAATGCCATTCTTGGGTGCATCCCAATGGATGGTGCTTTCTGTGCATGCCTCAACAAATATTGATGGCCCTTATGCTACTTGATTACAGGGTGATAAAGTACCGGTAAGCAAATAATCATGAGATTACTATTTAAATTGACATTGTGTTTGGTAGGTTTGCGTGTAAATTGCAGGCTTCAATTTGATTAGTGATTCTTATCAAATATAATTTTTCAGTGCAAAAGGGGTTTCATAGGTGTGAACAAACCTGGAAATTTAATAAAAATTTGAAATGTCAGTATACTGTTTACTGCTTGCAGGAACTAAAGTGTCAGAAAATGTGGTTATACAGTCTTTAAACTACGTATGTATGTTGTTTTGGATGATTTAAAGTGAACTTTATTTCTGTAAGTGTAGTATTATAAATTAATATGTATTTTATAATGTTATGATCTGCTAAAATGAAAAAAAAGAACCTACTTTTTCATAGCATTTTTTAAGAAATTTATAGTGCATTAAAAAATTTTATCGGTAATTTTTATGCATATAAGAACACCGTAATGAGGTTTTTATGAATTCTGTTTCTTATTATTAGGTACTCAAGTATATTAAAATTCTGTCCTATTTCTAGAGAAGATATTGTGCATGAACTGAATCTGAAATTGTTATTGGTGTTTGAACTGTTTATAAATAAATGTATTTAATCACACGTTAGTGCATTACAAACACAAATTTTTGATGGCTATAAGTAAATATAATACTAAATACAAGGTGAATAGTTTAGTACAACTTGTAGAGTATTGCTTGGTAAACACTTTTAGTGCATGATTTTTCTGAGTTTGCAAACAGTTGACAGTCGTTCATGTTAAGTAACTGCTGGATTGTTTTTTTCTACATTACCAATGCAGCCCCTCCCTCAAGTCATCACCGGATCCGCCTCTGTGTCTGTCAGCATTTTGTTAAAAAATCTGGGGTATAGGATGCATTTCCTATCTTAAAAATTACAGGGCCTGAGGCTCTACTTTACCAAATTTTTAAATAATAGTTATTACACCAGGCTGGCTCAGACTTAAGAAGGTCTTTTGCGGGCAACTAGACAGCAAAGTTTTTGTTTACTCTTGCAGTACATGTGCAAAGAATTACATGGGAACTATTTTTTTAATATCTAAGCTGGGCTTCTGTGAGCCCTGTTTTTTTATTCAAATTGAATTTTGAACCTAGAATATTTAATGAATCATATTTAAACATACAGTAAAAAATTTTCTTGAATTTTTTTTATAAAAAAATACAGAAATACATATATGTATGTGGAACCATTCTAGAGTGGTGTAAAATGCAATGAAAAAAACCCGCTGATGCATTTGCTTAAACCGTGACAAATTTTAAATTTGAAAATTGTTTTGTTTATGAAATCAATTATATGCATAAATATAAAGGATTTTTAATAATTATTAACCTTAAAATCATACTAATGAAGTATTATTTGTTACATATAAAGAACATGTACTATATACATGTTACAGAAAACAAATCCAAATTTCTCCGTAAACCTTCTTGGGTTCATGCATGTTACACTCGTCTTATTTAAATTTTTTGTGAGTGAGTCCCACTTGAAAAAATTTGTTACGAATATTTAAAAAAAAAATTATTTAATTTGAAATATTGAACTGAATGGCAAATAATTGACGAATATGAGATATTTCCGTAGTACTCGCAGACTCGTTATTTGAGCCAAATGTTGGGAGGTCTGGTGGTGACGTGACGCGTTGTCGGCAGCGTGTTCGCGGGCACGGCGACGCTGGCCAACTTCGTGCTGATGGTGACGTGGCTGCCGGCGAGCGTGGTGGTGTCGGAGCGCTGCTGCTGTCCGCCCATGGTGCCGTCCAAGTGGTCTGCCCTGGCCAACCGCCTCCAGCCCGCACGGGCGGCCGCAGACCAGGTGCACGCGGCCCTCGACCGAGCTCTGCTGCTGCTCGTCGTGAAGCTCAGGTGCGGGTCACCCCCGGTCTGGCGGACCAAACCTTGGACTGGCTCTCTCTCTCTCTTTATACATGAAAGATATGAAGTATCAGCTATGGAAAATGTAATCGGGAAGGGAAATGACTATGAACTTTCCATTATCTTTAATGCGTAATTTATTTTTATACCTAATATCCTTAAGGGCCCCGCCTACCCGGGAACACATGCGGTGTGCAGAGCTTCGGGAAAAACCAAGATATCCGAGTGGGGCCTATTTACGAATAGCATTTAAGAGTTCGCTGGGGGCAGAAAAGTACTTTAAATTTCGGATTAAGTTTTTAAACTGTATTTTTACAAGCGTTAAAATGCCTAAAACGCGTGTTTTCAGAGTAATTTTTAGGCATAAAACAATCAGTACAGATTCTTGAAAGCACTTAAGGGGCTTGCATAACACCTTTATCTTCATTTCTCCGCCATATAATGTTACGGTCACCGCTCAAATTTCACAGTTATCCTTTGACGACGAGACGAATGCGCGCCAGTTCAGAGACTTGCGCTTAGAGGCTATACCGTGCTGGAAGCACCAGCGAGCGTCGCACTTATCATCCCGCTCACCAACACACATACACCCCTGACGAGGCGGGCCCCTTAAAGGTACTAAGTGAATATTAGGTTTTTAGGGGTTGGTAGCTCCAGCCCTCGTCTTTGGGCTGCGGATGGGAGGAATGGACATAAGTAACTTTTCAAGGATACATGAGTGGTATATGTGTGTGTGTGTTTCTGTGTATCTGTTTGTCTAGTAACTTCCCTAAACATTTAGGCACGAGTATAAATAGAACTATGATAAATACATTACACATTTGTTGTGTGACATTTTAGTGTGATGCCCATAAGTTTAAAACCTCTATTGAGTATTATTATTCTACTGTTTAGTAATATAACGAAGACATCAGTAGAGTGAGTTTGACTCACAATGAGAATGACTAATAAACATTATTTGTAAAATCACGCATTAGTATCAATAATTTCTCTAGATTATTAAATTTTGTATAATTTATCTTTTGTAATTTAATGTTGCCTATATGATGGCAAACTATTGTAAATGCCCATTAACTTATGCACAACACATATTATACTGTTATATCTCAATTTTAAATAAGATCTCAGGAAAACAAACTTTATGATGCACAGGTAATACAGTGAGTAATACCAAAGGTCTACACTCCTGACCACTAGTCTTGGTATTAGTGATGTAAGTAATATAATATTAAAATATGTAGAACTCTACTAGCACATACTATTTGGAATAGTCTTAACCAATATGATACGTAATTCCTATATGCTATTTTAGAATTTATTAAAGAGTAGCTTCTATGTGAATAACTATATATTATTCATGACTCAAAATGTGAGATAAGAGATAACACTTCAAAGACAGTCCTGCAATTTTTTTTTAATATTCTACATAAAAAAAAATTAAAAGTAAAGAGATTGCTAAAACCAGTTCATAGATATCTGGAACTATAACACCAGTTTAACATGCAAAAGATCAAATACCTGTATCCTTACTTAAGAAAATATCCTGCATAATAATTTTAAAAAATTTAGTACTGGACCTATAAATGCATACAATATTACCCTTTTAATGAAATTCTCTGCTAATAAGTCTAAATTTCTAAGTTCCTTGATGAAACTTCCTAACAGGGGTGTACTGTAGATATACACAGTCCGTGGATTTGTTTTTTTGTACAAATCACAGTTTTACTCGGAGCTTGATTTCGGAGATTTCGAAAGAAAAAAAAAACCCTACCCCCTTTCTCTCACCTTAAAGCATAATTTTTGTACTTCTTGATGAAAATTAATATAAAGTATACTCAAAACTTACATAATACATATATTTATTTTAAAATAAGTGATATGAGAAAATATCAGATCACAAAAAGGCTTAAAAATTGCTGCGAATTGTGGGTTAGATGCTGATCCTCGGATTCTCTAAGGCCCTTCTAAGGCCATTATGAGCTGGGCCATGCCAACTATCCAACATGCAATTTGTGTGAACCAGTTCATCAGAGCATGCATAATTCAGAGTGCATTTTGTGTTTAAATATATACTCGCATGTTGTTTCTTACATTTTGGCGGAATCATTACCTAACAACTGCATGGTGGTTGCTGAAGGGCAGTCAGTAGTTCCATTACTACAGTAAAGGTCTTTTAGCCGTCATTCTATGGTGCGGCACATTCTTTAATCTGGCACCAATAAAACTGCTTGCGTTCAAATATTTCAGATAGATTCTGGTTGTTGATCTTGGTTGCCAGGTCACATTTCTGCACTGCCGGAATTTTTAGTTTGCTTAGAGTTTATGTCTTTTTATTTCAGGACAGTGTTGCCTGTTTCTTTTAGCAAGTTTCATTTCACTGTACACATTTTCACATTTGTTTTTCCAGTTAAAACAATACACTTGATGTCAGCTGATGTGCCTCATGCATCTAAAGAAGGGGAGGGCGAGAGGTAAAGGACTGGTGATGCCACAGGTACGTGTGGGTGGTTGTCCTGGGGGCTGTGGCGGCAGCCAGTGTCGTCGTGGTGTTCTACTACCCTCGCCTCAAGCTGCCCGACTCCAAGGACTTCCAGCTCTTTGACAGCCACCACCTGTTCGAGCAATACGATCTCGTGTACAAGGACATTTTCTGGTTTGAGCGGCTGCATAAGGTTGGTTGACCTAACAGAGCATTTTAATGATTGGGAGGCAGGGTTGCCTGCAGTAAAATGATTTTCAGTAAACACCCTCATTTTTAATTACCTAGTTTTATAATTGTTTGAGGTCAAGCTGATCTATGTACTAACAAGTACTTATTCCTACATACAGAGTTATTGACACACCACTGTGACTAGTAAATATGCTTGCTATTAGTAGATATTTGCATATTTATTTAATTTTTCTGATTTACTGTTTCAGTAAGTAGGATTCATGATTGTGTTGCTGATAAAAATAATAATTTTTGTATTGTTGTAAGATTTCTGAGACGGGTGATAAGGAACTTCAAAAAGTGTCCATGGTGTTATGAACGTGGAGACAAGGTCACGACACGAGCCAGGTACCAGAGCTTCCTGGCAGCTCCGCACTGGACCACTGATGTCAAGCGTGCATACTGTTCGGGGATTATACCAGCCTGACCTCGTTACCGCCAAACACCCCCCCCCCCCCCCCCACTTCCACTACCACGCTCTCCTTCTTCGGTGCTGTTATCTATCCCTTGGCGGCCTGGTCATTCTGTGTGGAGTGGCGTGAATAAGCGGTAATATTCTGGATTCGAGTTTCGGGTCGGCCCAGGATGACGCAACACATCACAACCACACCAGTCCATTTTAGAAAGACTGCCAAGGGTTCATAAGTGGCAACACCGGCCTCCGCGAGAGTTCCGGGAGTTTCAACGGGTGAGAGAGTGAAGTGCGAGTTTGGCGAGCGGCGCGACGGGACCGTGTGTATGTGACAGAGTTGTGCGAGACTGTGTGTGTGTGTGGACAGGTGCGTGGTAAGGGGGGAACCACTGTTGAGCCTAGCTCCAGAGAGTTGTGTGAATTGTGGACTGGACAGATATTTAGTGATCTGTAAACGGACATTAAGTGTGGTGATTTAATTGGTAATGTAAATATTAGTGGTAAATGAAACAGTATAAAAATTAATTGGGCTATCCTTACAGACTCATTTTCCTCACTCGTAACAATATATGTATGTCGCTCAGGACGAAGCTCAAAGTTTCCACTGGGCAAGTGATCATATGACAATACACCCATTAGTGATTTATTACAGAGAGAATAATAATCTTAAGCATATAAGTTTTGTTGTAATTTCACAATATTTGGAGCATAACACTGTTTCTGTGTATACATTCCAGAAAAATCTTGTCAAATTCATGACAACAAAGTTTTAATCAGTGACAAAAATATTTTTTTATTACTCAGATGGATGCACTGCACAATATAAAAATAAGAAACACTTTATCAACTTATGTTATAAGCAAGACATTGGTGTAGAGGCAGAAAGGCATTTTTTCGTTACTGCCCATGGAAAAGGACCATGTGATGGAGTTGGGGGCTCAGTGAAGAGATTTGCTGCAAGAGCAAGGCTACAACGTCCATATGACAACCAAATTTTAACACCTATCCAACTGTATGAATGGGCAGTTGAAAAATTATCTGGAATTTCTGAGACGTGTTATAATGTATAAAACAGGATGATACATACAGCGAAACCCCTTATTTACGTTACCGTTATTTACGTTTTCCCGTTATTTGCACTATATTCTTCAGGTCCCGTTTGGTTCCCATATAGTCCAATACAATACTTTCCCGCGAATTACGTCTCAAAAATCGAATCAATCCCGCTATTTACGTCACGTAACAACCATAAACAACCAGAAAATACCGTGGAGCTAGTAGGCAATGAACATTTTAAATAGCAAAATATACATATTTTATAACATGAAAAGTTGCTTTTATTTCTAAACATGTAATAATTTAAGCCTAGGCGTGTAAAAGTACGAGTAATTATAGCAGGAGACAATCTAAAATGCACGAGGGGAAAACGTAAACTCATGAATGTACAAACATGGCTGCTTGTAAGTTCTGATACTGTATTTATGTCACAACTTAGCCGAAATACTGGTACGAGACATAAACTTCACAAGATAAAATGAGCGGTGTCTTGGTAACTGTTTTATACGTCTTTTATAATTTGGGAAGTATTGTACAGTTGACGCCATATTTTTTAAACTAACCATTTATTTCTGGGGATCGTAAATAATTAATTATTGGTATCAAGACATCATGATAAACGTAAACTTGAACATGTCACGGCAGCGAGAAAACTGGTGCGTATACCAATAAACTGGTATTAGAACTGGACAAAATTGGTACACGGGAGGTGGAGCTTATATTTTTTTCCGCTAAGCTCGCATCTATTGGTTGGCGGCTGATGGCGTCATGAGTCTGGGCGGAGCATAGAGTGCGCATGCACCGCCGCGTCGTTACAGCAGCTGACCGAGTACAATGACCTTTCTCCGCGTTTGGCGCGCTATTGACGGTAAATATTCATCAATTTGCGGCCTTTTCTTAAAAAATTTTTTACTGTGAGCAATGTGTATGTAGCCCGTATTTGTTATAAACCCTGCCGGTTGCAACTGTATTTATAATTTGGAGAGGCAAATAATCTCCTTGAACAGCCAAAAAAGCAAGCAGAAGAAAATTTCAAATTTATTTTTTAGGAAGTAATCAGAAAAACATTTTGGCTTTCATTCTTTTTTTATTTTTGTCAAATGTGGTAAATTAATAATTGATTAAATACTAAAGTAAAATTTGTTGTTAGTGTGTTTGTACCTGCATTGTAGTATGTGCTATTAAACAAAAGAAAAAAAATTCTAAATAAGGTAAACTGTACTCCTTTTTATACTTTTCCCTTTATTTACACTTTCCCGCTTTTTACACTTTTTTACTTTGTCCCCATGAAAAGTGCAAATAAGGGGTTTTGCTGTATCTTATTTTATAACATCGTAAGCTTTTTACATTGATGTAGATTCATTAAGCACAAATCTAGAAGATTTATATAGGGTTGGATATTATTACACTGTTTTAGTCAGAGGATAGATACAAAATTAAGTAAATGGTGCACCTTAGTGTTGTCATGTGTAGGTGCTGTATAGAAGGGGTTAAGATTGATCCTGTCAATGCCTGGTACATTAAAATCACCAAGAATCATGATGTCATCCTGAAGTGATGAGAGTTTATCTTCTAAAACTCAAAATAGTTATGATAAAAATCTGGAGTAGTATCTGGGGCTGGATGTTAATTAAAGTTTTGAAAGTAGACATTTGTATTTTCAGCCACACTGCTTCAATACCTGGAAAATCTAAAGTGTCAATAAGTGGAATTGAGATAAATGTAGACTGGTTAACAGCTGTTAAAATGCCGCCACCTCTTTTCTTCTTGGTTATTTGAGGATTTCTATCAATTCTAAAAACATGGTATTGGTCGGTGAAATAGTGTGATGTTACGCTGTTTGCATTGAGCCAAGTCTCAGTGAGGTAAATAATATCATAATGAGAACTAACAATATTGTCAAAGAACTCAACTGACTTAATCCTCTGACATTCTGGTAGTAATTACCAACTCCTTAGGTTTTGGCAGCACAGTGTTAAAGTAAGGTGTTCCTCCAGGCACCTGAGAAGATGTGGAAGCACACACACTAGCAGTTGAGAGTTTAAGAATGAGCCTAAGAGGATCATCCAGTTTTTCATTGTCAGTTTCATTACTGATAATCTGTTCCGGATGAAGTTTGCCGTAGAATGGGCTTATCATGCAGCCGCTTGGTCAGAAAATAATACATACTATTGATCCTGTTAGTCATTTTTAAGTACAGAAACATGAAATTAAGCATTTGAATTATATTTGGTTCTAAGTTTAGTCACCTTAATTTGTGATAGATTCAGTTTGTTAGATATATAGTCAATGACTTCTTTTTCCTGGACTGATGGATTGAATCTCGTAATGAAGAGAGCCTTGGTTTTCTTGAAGTACTGTTTTCAGTGTTGTTGTGTTCTTGATGCTCACTTTCGTGTTTTTTTTTCTTCTCTGGCTCACATTTTGCTCCTGAGGTTATATTAGTTCTGGGTTTTTGTGCACGTTGTACCAGTGTAAAGTTGTCACTATCAGCACGCTTGTTGTTGCTGACTGAGTACATGACAATGTATGAGTTGCACTGAGTTGGTGTGTAGTCGCCGGAACCGGCCAGGGACACAGTGGTATCAACAGCCTTGTTACTTACAGGATTAAAAAGCACTTTACTGTACGAGGTTCCCTGATTTCACTGGACATTCAGACCCTTGTCTAATGTGAAACAGTTCCTGCTTTATTTCATAGGTCTCATTTCTGGAGAGTCTAGAAGAAGTGTTTTCAGAACCTGGTTTTTGCTGTTCAGGTCCTCCACCTTATTACAAAGAGACTTCACAATCTTGAGTAACTCATCCATGTTCATGGTAGCCAACTTGGTAGTTTTAGGCTTCAAAATTTCAATCGGCTGATGTTGACCCAGGCATCTTATATGTAGTTGTCATAGACTGTTTATTGGTTGGAGATCTAATCATGTTCATGTAGTCAACTCGATCCAACTCAGTAGAATTTACATCACTAAAAGAAAAACAAAAACCTGGAAACTTGGTGCTGATAAAACATTAGTACACTAAACAACAGAGCAAGATTACGTACAAAGATCGGCGAACCGTGCACAAACACTTCCGACCTATATGGACGCACGTCCGCTACTGGACGCACAGCTGCTACTGATGCATGGAAATTTATTATAGTCGATTCTGTATGTTATATATTTTGAAATATGTCTTAATAAACATGTATATTTTATTCTACCAGTTATCTTTCCAGATAGTCTGCTCAGACAGGAAAAAATGTTGGGTGGGACAGGTAAAACAAGGAAATAACTGGAAAATTTGCTTGAGTAAGAGTGTAGGAACATTAATTTACCTTTAAAAATTAATGTTAATGTAAATTGTGTCATTTACTCATTTGTTGCTAGAGAATTTTGAACACTGCCTTCTCGTGAAAAACGTAATTTTTTTAATTTAGGGATTGGGAAAGATTCAAATTGGTCCGAATTTAGATATGACCTCTTTGAAATAATGGAACTTTTCCCAGAAACCATGACAGTCTATAGAATTGATAGTTGACTATAAGCATTTATTGGCTGTGTTTCTACTGATTCTGATTACGTACTGACTGGGTTATATTGGCTGATTGAAATGAATATGGATTAATTTGGTACTATTTTAGTGCAAATGCCTGGTTTCTCATTGCTTCATTATCTGAGTGTTGTGTATTTCTGTGTGTGCATTTAATTGTAGTTTATTATGTTTTTCTTATTACATAGCATACATTGCATTATATTAATTGTGGTCTCCTGATATTAATATATATGATGTGATATCTTGTTGTGTAGGGAAACGGCGACTTCAGCTTGAACACGAAGCTGCCACTGCGCTTTGTGTGGGGGGTGCTGCCAGTTGACAACGGAAACTACCTGGACCCGTACTCCCGGGGCTCTCTGCAGCTAGATCCTTCCTTCGACATGGCCGCTCCTGAGTCCCAGCGCTGGCTCATGGGTTTCTGTCACCGCCTGCGCAACCAGTCGTGGTACCAGCCTGAGCTGGGCCCGCTTCTTCCCAACTGCTTCATAGAGTCCTTCTCCTCCTGGATGGAGCGCAGGTGCATCGACCCCATTGACCGACTCAACCGCACCCCCTGCTGTGGTGTTAAGCGCCGCTCCTTTGCAAGGGAAGTGTTTGAGCAGTGCGTGGTGCTAGCCATCGCGGACCTGTACCGGACTCCCCTTGAGTACTTCATGCCGGGGGTGGCGGGTCCCAAGTTTTGTAAGGGCTCCGACCCACCCAAGATCTGTGCCGTCGTCGTGGAATACGACAGCAACCATTCCTTCAGCATGTCATTCAGAGACATGGACAGGTTCTACCGGCAAGTTGAAAGCTGGACCAAGAGACAGTTGAACCGGGCCCCGCCTGGGATGCAGGGCGGGTGGTTCATCAGCGACCTCGAATTCTACGACCTCCAGCGCACGCTCTCGCAGGACACGCTTCTGGCCATCGGAGTCTCGATGGGGATTGCTCTAGCCGTGCTGCTCCTGGTTACCCTCAACATCCTGATCTCACTGTACGCCATATTTACCATCACTTGCATCATCTTTGTGACGGTGGCCACCCTGGTCCTCCTCGGCTGGAAGTTGAATGTGCTGGAGTCCGTGGCGATCTCGGTGGCGATCGGCCTCGCCGTCGACTTCAGCTTGCACTACGGCGTGCACTACCGCATGTGCCCCGGTGGGGACGATGATCGCAGCTCTGCAGTGGCGTTCGCCATCTCTCGCATGGGCGGCCCCACGGCCATGGCGGCGCTGACCACCGCCGCGGCAGGTGCTTTCATGCTGCCCTCATCCGTCCTAGCATACATCCAGATAGGAGTCTTCCTGGTTGTGGTGATGGTGGTGAGCTGGGTGTACTCCACGTTTTTCTTGGGCGCTCTGCTGCGCATCGGCGGGCCCCAGAACGGCTTCGGCCAGTTCTCGTACCCCACCGTGGAGCGGTGCTGCGGGGGTGACACAGGGGGGAGTGGTGTCGGCTCCGTCGACAACGATCAGGTCGACAAGACCGCGTACACGAACGTTCTGTCGGAGTCGACGCTCTCGACGTCCAGCACCGCGTACCCTCTGCACCAGAGCTCTTCGGAGAGCCACGAGTTGGACGCCCTGTCCTCGCGCCGCCACTCGAGTCTCGGCCGCAGGCTGAAGCGTTCTGGCAGTGCCTCGGCTGCCCAGGCTGCCTCCAACTGCCGCCTCACTAGGAAGGTGTCTCTGCCTGCCGACCAGTCGCCTTCGGCAACCAGCGCCACCACCATAGTCCTCATAGATGACATGGACCTGGACCTCCGCCACGGTCCCCACGAGACAGAGGTGCCGCTGATGAAGTACTGAGCCGTGACATGGCATCATGTTGCACCCAAGATAAGCTGCTGCCATATGTAAGCTTTATCATTTTAAGTCATTTCAAGATAAGAGGAGACATATATGATTTATTTTATACAATAAGTGGTTGTATATGTTGTGATGCAGAGTTAGAAGTGAAATATATACCCTCTTTTATCGCATAATTGTCGCACTCGCAGAATCGTCGCACCTATATTTTTGGCCGTCAAAATTGGGATAAAAAAACTTCTCGCGTAAACGTCGCATTATGTTTTTGGTCCTGCTATTAGATGCAGAGCGCTTTGTGTAGGTATCTTTTCCATATAAAACGATGTATTTTAAAGTAGAAATCTAATATTTATTCGGAATTTACCACTTATTTAATTAACGGAAATACGAAGTTGTCTGACATGTAAATTTTCTTTTAAAGACGTTTTTAAACATTATTATCTTTATCTGATCGTCTGCGTCACCGTGGTGTACCGGTGTAGATATCTTTTCCGTATAAAACAATGTACATTTTAAAGTAGAAATCTAATATTTATTCGGACATTATCACATACTTATTTAATTAACGGAAATACGAAGTTGTCTGACGTGTAAATTTTCTTTTAAAGACGTTTTTAAAAGTTATTTCCTTTGTCTGATCATCTGCGTAGCCGCGGTGTACCGCTTATGAACATGTAGCCAGCGCTAGTTGGCATCATTCGTGTTTGCTTATGTTGCTTCCCGTATAGAGCGCGCGCACGTAGTCGAATATCGATATCTCATTGAGTGCATACAACGCATGCTCTCTGTCGAGTGCCAAGTTAACTTCATTTGATGGCCCGCATTCTTTCGTGGTAAATGTGTACTACGGCAATAGTTACGCGTTGGTTCACATCACAGATTCAAGTGGCTTGCATTCGTGTTACAGTTTGATTTTTGTTTAATGAATTATTAATATAAATTGTTTGGCTTGCTCTTGTATACTCCGCCTTTTTTTAAATAAACGTTCTTTCCATGAACGGGTTTTGTTTTTATGAATAACTTAACCTAACAAAAAAAAAATTTTCCACATAAATGTCGCACCCCTACTTTTCAAACTTGATTTTAGAATAAAATGTGCAACGATTATGCGAGAAAACACTGTAATTTATTCATAAGAAGATTCTACAGTGGTTTATAAAAGTTACACTTCTCTTTTGAGACTTTTGTTTTAAGGAAAAATGATTTATCCTTATTTTGAGAACTTCAGTGTATATATTCATACATTATTGTAACATAAAACACAAAAAAATGGGTGTAACTTAATTTTCACAGTTATGTTTCATTGATGTCTGCTGACTTCACCGTGTGAAATAGTTCTAACAATTTTGCCAACTGTCGTAATGTCCTCTCTTGTGAACCATCTATTCTGTCTTTGTATACAGCCTCTTCTTCTGTTAACCACACTTTGATTATCTTCCTGTGCTCAGCTCTTTCTGTGGGCAGTTAAATTAATCATTCCCGTACTTGTCTTTGTTCTTCTTCATGTTGTGTCCATAGCAGTTTTATCTTTGCTCCTGCACCCTAACCTGACATACGATATGTACATTAACAATAACATTAAATAAAAAATATCAATTGTGTAAGATGCACTGAATATGCAAATTTTATTAGGAAAAAAAAGCATCCAAACGCTGTTAACAAGTTCAGTTTCACAGAGAAACCGTCAAACACTACAGTAGCAGTAGGAAGCCTAAGGACTTCCTTTCTAGTTACTATAGTAAGGAAATGCATTTTGATTCTTCCAGTACAACATAAGTACTGGAGGTTTAGAGCTATACTATCAATTCACAAATAATCTACAGGTATCAATGTAATGAAATTCATACCTTTATAATTTTATGTTTAACTAATTATTTTTTTGCTATTTTTTATATATTAGGTTTGATGTTTTGTTCATGTATCTGCCAACAAATGTTGGACTTAAGAAGCAGCAGCAGCTTGTCAAATTTATATTTGTTACTTAAAAAAATAATAGGTATATTAAATGATATACATAAATAAAACAGAGATAACTAGAGCTATAATAAATAATATGAATCATATTTATGATAAATAGACTCACTACTCACTTTTGAACATTGTTCCATAGCTTCAGAAACTTGATCTATACACTTTTTTTTGTGTTATTATTTCAACAAATCTGACTTTATGATTATTGGTTGTCTGCTGTAAGTACTGATTTTATGTACCAGCGTACATATACATAACTCTTTGTTTCAGAGAGGTCACAAGGTATTATGTACTTTGAGTTCTCTCTCACTGTAGCTTGTTCAGTATTAAAAAGAGTCTGTGATGTATTTTATTGCAATGTTCCCTTCATGTTTTGATGAGAGTTTTGCCAGAGTTGTTAGATGTACTAGCTTTTTTTTTTCTTATCCCGTATCTGGATGTGGCAGAAGTATAAAATTAATTTTGCTGGATCCAGATGTGGTTTTGTGCCAAATTGCCACACTTGTGGGAAGAGCTGTTATTTTTTAGCATAATTTTGTTGAGGTTTGTGGTCCAAGAATTATTTCTTTATAAACTTGTCGCAAGCAATTATGCGTAGATGTAACAAAATCAAACTAACAGTTTTGCCATGGATTGTAATTTATGGTTGTTTATTGTTGGGCCAAAGTCTAGCAATCTGCAGTGATGTTGACCTGACTTGGTAGTGTAGAGCAACAATAATGCTTACAATTTTGTTTGAAAACTAAAGACCATTTGTCACATTCAAATTTTGCCTAAAAACATATTCAATGTTTCAAATTCAACCCCTTGAAAGTTATACATATTATGTCACTAATGGAACCAATATAATGAAACCTTGTCAACATTTCATTCAAGGGAATGAATGCACAAATTACATTTAAAAAAAAAATTATTTTGGTTATGTTATAAATTAAATTGTGAGTAGAATTTTTCTGTTATTTAAATTTAGTACTTTTGAAGCAATTGCGTATTTCTCAAAAACAATCTAATTAATTTTTATAAATATGTTAAGTATCATTTTGCAAAATACGTGCAAAAAATGGCAAAATAATATTAGTAACTATAAAAAAAGTTCATTGTCAAGAAATTTAAAGCAGTTTTGATAAAAATATTATAGAATACAAAAAGAAAAACCTTTGAAAGATTTGGTTTTAATTAATTAAATTAGTTAAGTAATTGAGTGTGTGAAATGTTGTTCAATAAACACTTTCAATTTTAACTTAATCCAGTATTTTAATACCATTGATGTGTGTCCTTGATGTCTATTGAATTTAATTAATTAAATTTAATAAAATTCTTACTGTCTAATTTATTTTTGGTTTTAAAAACAAACCTAGCACTAAATTTTAAAAATGCTGGAGTTTGGGTAAACACCTACAACTTTGTGGAAACATTTATTTAACAGAAATTATTCCAATCTGCTGAGGCGAACTGTGATTATACGCAGTAGTGTCAGATAGCACATGCATTGCATAGGTTGCGTAAACAAAAACTATTACATGGGAGGGTTATTAAAGTAAACTAAATACATTTGGGATCAAAGTAATTTTGTTTGGTGAGACTATAAGTCACTAACTCTTTGTCCTGTGTAATTTTTCACATGGAGGCATCCATCCGTGTAACGTACTAACCGGATACAGAGATAAATGTTGTTAGTATTTACCTCAGCATGTTTGCGTGCTTCACTTTCAACAGTCACAACCACATGGCAAAACTGAAAAAAAAGTTATCCTAGTTGTATTACAATATTAACCTGCCACGTTTCTATTCTTGTCTCCCCTGAATCTCACATTTAAGATGTACTTATGTACTATGTATTGTGTACTTTAGTAACACATATTTATTGGTAAGTGTTCTACCAGTGTGTTATAATGTTCATGTGTATTAGATACTTGAGAAAATAATGCTGTGATCAGAAAACATGTCTTACTGAAAATTTATTGTGTATAATAATAATAATAATAATAATATCGTCACCATTCTGGTTAGTATGCGTTATGAAGAACTTTTTGTAAGTCACCTACCAAATATTTTGAGAGAAAAACAAATGTGCATTGTCATGTAGTATGTTGATATGAATTAAAGAGAAATAAAAGTTTTAAGATCTGTCTAATTTTGTAATGTACATTAGTAGTCATAGAAATGTTGCAGCTTTTATCTGGCTACAATATAATAAACATGTGTGTGATTGTTGAGTTGTAGTTGTCTGTAGATCTGGCACATTAACGACTAACCAGTATTATAAACAAATGATGGGTTAAACTTTTAAATGTCAGTACCTATCATGATACACATATTTGTAATTTGATAATACATGTAAGTTTTTTATGTCTTGTGTTTTATTTTTGAATAGCTTGATTTGACAGAGAGTTTATGCTATGTTAATGTAAAGCTTCATGACTGTGTACAAGGAAAACATTTGCACAATCTGGATGAAGTACGTTCATGACTAACCATTCTGGGAAATCCACACAGTGATAAATTATTTAAATTCTGGTTTAACGGTTTAATGTCTCATCGACGGCGATCAGAGACAGTAAAGCTATGATACAGAACAGGAATATCGGGAAGGAATCGTGTATGGCTGCAGTATTTGCCTGGAGTTATTACCATGAAATCATAAAAGGGATTTGTACCCGGGTCCCCTGAAATATGAGTCCGGTGCATACCACATTCTTTGAATGGTTCTTGCAGGGGAGCAGATTGGCTTGAACCTACTTCATTGCTGGTTCACGCTGGTTGCTGTGGGAAAATCTTCAGAAATGTAAAAAAAAAGTTGAATGTGCAAACACATGGCGAACTAGCCAATCACAGCAGATGGGCGGCACTAAAACAGCACAAATGAACACGATAAGCTCTCTGTTAGAGATAAATTATGATGTATTGGGGACTGGCATCTTCTCCTGATTGGCCGCACACCTGTGAGCTGATGTTATTGGCCGGTGTCTTGCCCTGAGGGTCAGGCACGTTTGTCAAGTTTAGAATTTAATGTTTCGCCCATGCTGTTTCTGTGCTCTATAATGCGCATTGAAAGGGTCTTGCCAGTTTTTCCAATGTACATGCATCCTCATTTACAGGGAAGCTGATGATCACAGTTCTAACATTGAAACTTGTCTATAGTCTGTTTTTTTTTGTTGTGAATATGATTTTGATTGTGAAATTTGACAAGCAGTTCTTAGTATGTGCATGATGGCGGGAGTAGATGCCAGTTCCCGAAATATCACAACTGTTTCGTCATGAAAAGCCCACTGTTCAGCCATGCTGTTGTCATTTTGTCGTCCAGATTATCTTTTTAGTTTGGGTTCACCAGTGCGTTGCTGTGTTCACAGGAGTTTTTTATATTTATTTTTGCTGTAGCAGCTTCTCATAGTTGTCAGCCTATTGCATTAGTTTATACTGTCATTATTTCTGACTGATTTCCTTTAATGGGATTCTCTATGTTGTCAAAGTATTTAGCATATGACCAGTTGATCTTGGCTTTTTCACCATGTGTTAATGCATGTATATTTGTTGACCATTCCTGAGATTTCCCCTTGACAGTGTAAACCAGCAATGATGTGTGTCTGAGCTATTAAGTTAAATCAGTGTCTTTCCCAATGCCACCTTGCTCCATGCACTGATCAAAACATTTCCTGTGATGTAGGGTAAGTACATAATACATACTCTTGTTTTGATAAGCCATGCTTGACCATGCTGCACCAGGATGCCTGTAAACAATTTACTTCAGTACTGTTTCATACCGTTTTACATAAGTTCCATGTCTCGTAATCTGTTGGTGTACTGTAGTGTATAATCTCCTCACAAAGAACTTGGCTTAAAAGTACCAACAAATAATTAAAATTAGTATATATTGTAAATTCTTCTGAGAAGTTTGTATGTTATAAGTTTTAGTACAGAATATTTTTTTTCAGATTTAAATACAAATTTTAAGTCTTAATTGATATACTTATGGGTATTTTATTCTATGTTAAACATCATTGACTCATTTTTAGGAAACTATTGTCTGTTTCCCAGATCACTGTGTGAATTTCTGAGTGCTGTTACGTTATAATTTTAAAAATCCTTGTTTTAGCATGTTTGTCTTGTTTACCTATTTATTTTCTAGGCTGCTAAGCTTATTTATAAGGAAGAATGTTTTCCTTCTAAGTGTGTAGATTGTTACCTAGCGTTGAATGCAATTGTTGTACAAAATGTTATTGATGTTTCATAAGAAATGGCCTATAAAATGTTGAATTATTGAGTTATACTTTGTACGAGTTTGTAAATAATTAAAATGCTCAAGTCAAAGACTTAAATGAGTTTTTAATTGAAGACATTATTTTAGAATAGAATGTTGATAAATTGTGTCAAACTTGCTGTAGCTGTTGTTGTGATTCTTGCGTTGAGAACTTTGTGCAAAATTATTTTTGTGCCTCAACAGAGGGCTGTTGCAACTTGCTGTTTTTCTTGTTATTTATATGTACTCTATTGTTTATCATCATCCTTGTTTTTTAGTGCTTAAATTTGCTATCATAGGCACTGTAAACAAACGCTACCCAATGTTTGCCTAAGATTGAGACACACATGCATGACTGGACATGGCATCGAGCTAAAGACACTGGGTAGTGTGTGGTACTCACCACGTTGAAAGAAAAACCCATTTATAAACTATATAATACAGTATGGTTTTCCAGTGCAAAGAAAAGCTTCATTACGGAGGAGTTTTTTGTGTTTCAAGTACTATTTAGATTTTCTGTGTCACCAGATTCCTGTATTTAAATGAAAAAGCACTAATTTATGTAAGCGACTGCTCATGAATTTGTTAGATGTCCACCAATGACATCACAGTCTTGCTGTAAGGATCATTTTGGCTTTCATTTCATTTGCTTCTTTCCATTGGAAATCTTGATATGTAGTATTTTTCTGTATGTTGTGTGGTGTTTTGTCTTATGTCTCCATGGCTACAATTATCCGTTTGTTGGATGCAGTCAAGCTACAGAGCTTTTTAATGTTTATGTTTTATTTTGACTAACTATGGAGGCGTATATACTTGGGTGATCTTTACCCATCCAGTTGTCCGTCATTTGACGTAACTTTCATCCCATATCTATCTTTCTACCTGCCCACAACTAGCACAATCTACATTTGGTATAATTTGCTACATTTATTCCAGCCATTGTTGTCTCAGTCAGTGTCTGCTGTCTGCCAACCAGCAGCCCACGGGTCACGTATAGTTTGCAGAGGCTCCAACACAGGCCTAAACACACAAATGGGAACTCATTACTCGATGTTGAAACATTTTTACTTTTCTTGACTCCATACTTACAAAATTATGTAAAAAAAAATATGTCATTTTAACTCTTTCTGGCTGCATTTTTGACAGTATATTTTCTGCGAGGGTTTGTTGTCTTATGATCACTGCAATATTTATTCGTTGATCTGTCTGTTTACATACGGTATTTTATTCTTAAACTTCTAATTGAATAGTTTTTGGTTTGCAATTTTGGGTTCTTGCCAAATAAAAAAAAAACTGGGAATGTGCATTTACATTCTAAATGTAACATATTTATTGTCACTAAATCGTAAGGCAGCTGAAGTTTAGTTTTTTTAGCAGAAAAATGATTGCATGCGCTGGTCCTCTTCCTCACCACCAAACCACTGGACTGCAGCCGGGATGATTACGGACTAGCTCCAACTGACCAAGAGCTTGAAACTGACGGCTGGGGAGCAGAAGCAGCTTTATACAATACGTTCATAAAAGAATGTACGAGTTATAAACTTTAATAGTAATTATCAAGTGAAAGCGGTGTAGTGTATTGGTTGCAAGATCACAAAGAGTAACTCAAACAGTTTTATATAAGCGCATGCACGAGTACTGCTTTGTTGTTTTCTCGCTTGCAGCACCACCTATGTTGAAAGAATGGCTCTTTCCCCAATTAGTAGAGGGTGGACCTATAAACTTTATTTGGCAACAGAATGGAGCCCCTCCCCATTGGAATCTCTTTGTACGAGAGTGATTGAACATCAGAGTTCCTGACTGTTGAATTGGTCGAGACGACAGAACACCATGCAATTTTTTTTGGGCTTTATAAAATATTGTCTACATTACGCCGCTACCTATTAATTTGCCAGAGTTGAGACACAGAATTAAAGAGGCTATTGCTTCCATTACTCTGAACTTGTCAACCAAAGTGTGGCAAGAATTGGACTTCAGGTTGGATGTGTGCCATGTAACTAAAGTTTATTGAATATTTGTAAGAGAAACTAGGTTAGTTTACCTTCAGTTGATGTATGATTTGTGTAGTCTAAATTAAACTGTTATAATATACCATTGAAACTGGGACATTCTTTTATAGACATACTGTATTATTTTTGAACTGTGTCTACTCTGATGATGACTGTCAGGTATCTGGCAGCACACTTGATAGTCGACAGGATGTAAAGACCAAACCACTGTAAGCACGATGTTAATAGATCTCCCTTTGCATATTTCATCAGCAGTGATGGATACAAAGCCCATTGAGGGATTGAACACTTCCTGCTGATCACAACTTATATATTTCGAGGAGGAGGGGTTTCTAATCCGAGCTTCTGTGAAGCCTCAACTATTCATCAGAGACTGGGTTCCGAGATGTGAAATAATTGACACATTTGTGATGTCAGCTAAGCACAAAATATTTTACTTGGTTTGTACTTAGATTGTGTGGAATAATTTATTAATATTTTTTTATTTGGTTTTAAAATGTTTGTAATTATTCATGTTTTCAAATGAAAATAAGAAATGAGTTCTGTGATGATATGTAATAAAATATATTATCTCTCTTGATTTTTAAAATGGCTTTCATGTTATGCAGTTGCTGTGATTGGACTCAGCAAATCAGTCGTGTGTGTGTGTCTTTAAAACTTGTTGCTTGCATTTGTGCCGGAGAATCAGTTTCGAGCTTCAGTTACGGGTGGCTTGAAAACAAATCTTATGCCGTGATGTTTGTGCGTTCTTACCCCCTACTTAAAAAAGTTTTGCATGTTTGTAACAGTACCCGAACATCAAAGAAAAAACAAGTGTACCATAGATTCAAGAAGTTATGAAATTATTTTATTTTATTATACTTTTGTTACTTAAAGAATAATTTGATGTTAGTGGAGGAAAACTTACAACCTTCAGTTTGAGAGGTGGTGGGATTATACCCCGTGCGAACCACAAGTGTGTCCCAATTTAGGTATAAGTGTAGACTCAGGTAGTAAGATGAATTCAGTTAGCAGAAAGGCAAGAGATGGAGGAATTCACACGGTTCAGTTGAAGTTAAATTAGTCGAGTGACCCAAATAGAAGCGACATTGAGACTGGCCTTTGTTAACCATCTCAGTTGGCAGAGCACAAGCACAGAGTGAAGTTAGGTTTGAATTTAAATCGTAATTCTTTTTTTTTGACATGACAATGTTCTAATAAATCGATGAACGCCGGCTGCACGCACTAAAAAGTGTCCCGTTACACACATTGTCCCATTGCGCTCATTGTACGCTTGCGCCGCATCTATCTCTCTTCCACTCGATTGGAACAACCATCGATTTGACTTTTTTGGGGCACATTAAACTTGAAACACTCCCATTCGTTTCCTACTTTTCCTATCATCGTCCTATCCTTAACATAATAACACAGATTGGAAGAAGTTAAATAGCAAACATGTATAAAAGTTATAGTTAAAATAGTCTGTTCATTAAAGTAATAAACATATTTGAATTAATGAGTGCAAATAAAAGTAAATTTATCAATTAAATTATAGATTTCATTTCACTCCTTCTTTGTATCCATACAAAATAGTGATAATTCAATAAAAATGATTCAATTTTATCCATAAAAGTATGCAATCATTTCATCAATGTTTTGTTATGACGTTGTCAAGTTAATTTATCGTCCGTAAACCGACTTTACAGACAACCAATTTTTTACCTTTATTTCCGAGAACTGTCTATTGGCTGAATATAACCACTGAAACGTAGAAGAAAACATTGCAGTTGGTGACCATTGCATTTTTATGGATCACTGTGGTGATCGTTGCCTGCTTCAATCACTGTCCACATTTTTTAGTAACTTTTTTGTGCACAAATTAAATATATTAGAGTTAAAAAAAATTAGATTTCCTGTTTTATCAATTTTTTTTATAGAATTTTTTTTGGGGGGAGGGGGTAGTAATTAAGACAATTGAAATGCCATAAATTTAACCTTGGTAACAAACAACTGGTATATGAAGATAGGTTTAACAGGTGCAGTTGCATTTGCGAGTCAGGAAATTTGGGAACATTAAATGAGTCGGTGGCTGCTTTGTGATGGCCGGTCACAGCCTCTGTTACCTGTGCCTGTGATTTAGATGTACTTGCAGTGCGTGGACACAGTTGTGTGTGTATGAATGTGATGAATAAAAAATATGTACATATGTGATCATTGTGGGTTTTTATTTGTCCTTTAATTCTTTTGACGTAGCTGATTGTGTACTACTTAAGAGATGACAAAAGAATCACATACTATTTGTTTACACAAGTTAGTAAGAATCCGATGTTATATAAATTAAATGTGATCCATAGTATATGGATACACATGGGTACAATTTGAAATGGCAGGAATCAGAGTATCATTTTCTCAATACATCCCTAATAATATTATAAATGTGAAAGTGTGTGTGTGTGTGTCTGTCTGTCCTTGCACACTGCAACGGAGCAACAGATTTACATGATTTTTTTGTATACAGATATTTTTTGGGCCTGAGTGTGACATAAACTACATATAATTATGAAATTTCATCCCTAACGGATAAGCCCAGCCACCCAGAAAATGTTTCTTGTTCTGGTCTTTGATACAGAAGGGGAGAATTCTTTGTGACGAGGGTGACTGCGTACAGGGATGTTTCATTGGGGGGAGGAGGGGTTAATACTGTACCTTCTTTTCTAGTAGTTTGTATATTTAAACTGAGGATTTGAGGTTGCATTATTTCTTCTACCACTTTTTTCCCTTCAAACTATCCCACCTTCATCGAAGAAACTCATTGCTATTATCGCTCAGTAAAATTTTTAGTAAAGGTAGGTATTTAAAACTTATAAAATCGAGCCACACTCTTTAATGTTTTTCCTGATGGATTTAAGCAATTAACCTTGTCTACCATGTTGCATGACTGCGCTGTTACATTTTCAGTTCACTCAGAGTTTATCATTACATTCATTACTGTTTTCATTCCAGTACAGTTTTTCCTGTTTTCTACCAGGTTACATTTCATGGGTATATTTCTGTTTGGATTTTTTGAAGAATTCCAATTTTTATAGTTATGTCACATTTAGTAAAGATCGCAGGCATTCGTGGCCATTGTCTGGAGTTGCTTGGTTTCTGGGTTGTAGCCAAGTCGAAAGCAAATATACCACAGACGTTTTGGTTGACATTGCAGTTGCCATCAGGGAGCAGTTACATACTCAACTGCTCCCTGATTATGGTGACTTCTACGTCGACCAAAACGTCGGTGATATCTTCGCCTTTAACACGGCTACAACCCAGAAACCAAGCAACTTTGTCACATTACCAGACTGGAATACAGGAAGTAAAACAATTTTCATGTTTTCAAGCTGAACATCTGCGATTCTCATTTATGCATGAATTCTTTGTCAGCAAGTAATCCAGTAGTTTTATCGTAGCCATAATAATACACACTGAACTAAAATATGTGCATAACCTTTATTTTCTGCATACCTCAAGACATTTTTTTTTCATGTTGGTTTTAATTTCCGGGGTGGGCCTAATTAATGCTTGTGTGAATTGAAGGTAACTATCTGGGAGGGCACCAGTCTAGCTCAAGCCCCTAACCAATGATGTTGCATGGGTTGTCAGCATGATCCACTGCTTGTAGGCTTCAAATGTATTTAACAGCCACCGGGGCTCCCTCTGGTCACTCAGGCCGTTTTTGCCCATTGTCATTCTATCTTCCCTCATGTTTCTTAAGGCTCCAGTATAAATTGTAAAATACCTATTTACAAGATAGTCAACATAATTAACATCAGCAGCCTAAAACTTGATCATTTTTTGGTAATTTTTGTCCTTAGAAGTTAACTTGTTAACATTTAATAACAATTACTCTAATGTCAATAGCTATCCAATTTGTATATTTTTTTAATTATGTTAAACTGAAAATAATCTTTATTTCTAGGGCAAATAACCTACATTTTGTCAATACTTTACTGTTTTCCTTTATGTACATGCAAAAGCATAAACCAAACTAACCCACGCTACATAAAACTATAAACTAAATTTTTTACAGTTTAAATCAATTTTCCTAATCCATTTCATACAAAATATTACTAAGTCTCATGAGCATTGAAGATATAATTTGTACTTTTTGGGGCTTTGGTATAACAAACAAGCCGGTAGCATATGTGTTATGAAAATAAGTCTAGTAAATTTAAACTCTGGTGAATTTATGCGAAGTGAAAAGGAAATTAGATGTTCTGAAGTAAAAGGTATAACGTATTAAAAAAACCACATAATATGTAACATAATCTAAGACTACAGAAATCAGTAGGACATATTACATCATAAGCACAACACGACACTGTTAGGATTCTCACCTATTTGATTTATTTTTTAAAAAACATCATATAAAGGTTATAATCGCTATTTGTTTTGGTCTTCTGAGTGAACGTGTACTTTTTTTTAGACCACAGCCCCTCCACACTGAAGTCAGTCTCACACAGCCGAAGTGTTTGTGAGCCCTGCTAACCAAATGGGAATGATTCGACTTGAGGGAATTGATGCGTGTCAGGTGGGACCTATATGCTTAAGTAGACAAATATAAAACTGACCTTGACTCCTCCCGCTCCTGGGAGGGACGGGGAGGAGTCATGGCGACGTGCGTCTGGCGCGATAAAGCCTGTAGCAGTGCGGACTTTGCACTCCTACAGCCTATGGGGTGTAACAAAGGGTTAGGCGTGTACCGAAACGCAAAATGACTTTAGCCAAATAGACCAGAGATTAGAGAAAGTTACAGATGGAGCACAAACACAGTTTGCTGTATCTCTGCTGAAGCCAGGGGTCGTAAGGGGGAAGCAGGTTGCCGCCATATTGAGACATGAAGTAAATCACATTTTCTCATAAGTGATGTATGTATGGTGATGGAAAAGTGCATGAATATTAAAAAAATAAAGACTGTTGACTCGAGAAAAATGATTGTGTACAAGAATATGTAGTAAACTACATTTCTATATACTAAGTGAAAACTTTTAGCGCCAAATTGGAAGTGTTTTACTTAAATTAGGACAGTTGTGTTACCGTTGGATCGTGTTGGATGAGAATTCGAGCTCTTGGAGTGTGTATTTACGTGAAATGTCGTTTTGTTCAGCATATGGGTGCACGAACAGGAGTGCAAGGAAGGGGGCCGAACAGCTGGAAGTAGAAAAACAGAAGAAAATAATTTTTCACGAGTAAGTTTGACGTCGTCCGGCCGAAGGCCACCCTAAAGCCCGACCTGCAACCGCCAGTATCCGACCCCGCTAACGGAACGCGCCCCTAGCCATGGCCCACCCGAGTCAGGCGAGCGCCGCGGTACTTAGGTATTTCAACGCCCTTCATTAATTGGCAAGACAAACCAAGCCATGTATACAGTAAATTCACCAAACTTTAACGAACCCGCCACATTGAATTAGTTACATCATGCAACACAAGTGCGACGTAGGAGTGCCCGGGTCACTCACGTGTAGCTTTCTACTAAACAGCTGTGAGTGCAACCCTTGCGGCCTTCAGCCTAAATTCAATAGTGAAATATGTGACGTAACTCAAACCGCCCCAAATTAGCATTATCATTCGCCACTGGAGTAGTTATCAAGAAACATACAGTCTCCAGCTTGACTCTAATATTCAAACTTATTTTAAACAAACTTATTAAATGTCATTTCTAAAACATATATAGATATTAAATTAATCATTATGTTTTATTATGTGAATTTAGAGCCACTTAAATTTAGTTAATTATATAGATTTTTACAAATAACAGAACTTTAGAAACTCTGGCGCGACAGGGAGCTCACCCCTCCCCTCGCGCCAGGGCCAGACGCCAGTACAGCGCGACTTGCGGACCGGGACGGACGCACGTCCCACGGGGAGCCATCATCTTTTGTATTCAGCGAACTTCAATCTGGTAATTATAGTCACAACCGAAACCTTTTTTTTAAATACTCCCCGTGTGCGCCCGGTCCTTTTCCGGTGTAGGGCCTAACCCAGCTGCGTCAATTTAACACGCCCCACACAACGCATTACGTGGGGCCGTGCAATATACGGCACGGGCCGACTCCCGCCACCACAGAACTTTACTTAATTGCTTAGTGCACAGGCACTAACGACATCCAATCGTAGACGTGTTAATTTAATAGAGAGTCGCGGTCCACACAGGTGGGCCCGCGCGTCGCAGCTTACCAATTACAGGATTAGCCGGCTCTAATCGAACACTCCCTCAGCTGCAACTGGCGTGAGGGCATAATGTCAGTGACGGCGCGTCAGAGCGCATAGTGTGTAATGGACAATGTATTTTGTATTAGGGAATTCATGTGACTGTAAGTGCCGTGTAGTTTACCAACGTAATTAAAGCCCACTCCGCACCCTCTGTGCGAGACGTGTGAATGACTGCAAAATCATGTACATTATTTCTAAAAACCTCACCCATCCAGCTAGGGATCAGCGTCCTATGCTGTGTAGGGCCAGTGGGGCAACAAGCATTAGGGATCCCTAGCATCAGCACCACCGCCGCAGTTCCAAGTGGACCACGCAGGGGCTCTCGAACCTCACAACCCACCTCGTGGCTAACCACCACGTTAGCCTGGCGCCCTCCCGGACATGTTTCCCTGCAACAGAACAGCCTTCCCGCTAGGAACACCGCCGAGTCTCGAACACGAGAACCCGGGCGACGGCAAGTTTAATCATTGTCCTCGAGTGTTCATGTTAGGTTAAAACATGCCTCTTGTTTGGGCCTAGTAGAGTATAAACATATTTTAATACTGGATAAAGCATATATAAGGTAATAGCACCAATTGTTGACATGCCACCTAAAGGTGACACACAATTCTATTTTTTAAATAATAAGATTTCAAATAACAATTGGAGGGAAAATAACTTTCCTCCACTTATGTTGGACTTACTGTTATGAAACTGGTACTTTAGAACAAGGCCACATATTAATGACAGTTGAGTAATGATTGAAGTAAGGGGGTAGTGTGCAATAGTGAGTGATACTTCAAGTTTTGTTAATCAAATCATAAGGTAAGTAACCTGCCAAATAGTGAATAAAGTTTTAAAATTAAAGTTTTTATGTGTGCATTTAATTTTCACATGTTATTCAAAGTTTGTTTTAACTGTATAAAGAAAAAAACATAACCTAACATCACTCAATGGTGCAAGAGGGGGGGTGTCAACTTTAGGTTCCAAATAAAAACATGTTTCCAAAAGATGACAGTACTGTCAACTTTCGGTTACAAGCAAATTATTAACATATGAAGTGAATGAAGCTTCTCAATGAATAATGTTAAGTTTCATGTAGGAAACAGTGGAAAATATGCATGGGAACTTTAAGGTGACATACCTGTTAACCTAAGGTCCTGATGTGTCAACTTTAGGCCACCTGTGCAAGCTAACAATGTAACAATAATATACCTTAGGGTTTTGTTTCTTTCTTTGACCACATAAGGTAATGGCACCAATAGGTGACATGTTAAGGGGTGGTTTTGAACGAATTATTCCTTGTTATCGAAACTACACGACATATTAGTCAAATGTTGTTATTGTTGGAAGCATTATTTTTTTGACTTACTGATTTGCTACATTCCCGAAAAACATACCTTGGTCAAGTTCCATATGTATATGACCAACGCCAAAAAATACATACTGTAGGATTCCATAATGGTTTTACACTAAAAACCTCTAATTAAAAACATCAACCCAAGATAATAGACACACTTTTTAAAATTAAAAAAATTAGAAATGAATAAAAATAACTTAAAAATGTAAAAAAAAATTTTAAAAAATTGTTAAACCGGAAAATAATTTTGTTTTACATAAACGTACTTTAAAAATATACTAAATATTAACCTCACAAAAACAATAAGTATTTATTATTTCATAGGGATAAAAAAGAGGATTTTCCGAAATTAAAAAAATAATTCCAGCTTGTCATAATTTATTTTTTTTATTTGAGTCTTACCTTGGCACCTAAAGGTGACATGTAAAATACAGCCAGAACCTTAGGTTGACATCTTGGGTACCATAAGATGACATAACATAACTTATATTTTGTTAGGATTATTAAAATAAATATTCTTCTAAAACTCAATCTGTCTTCATGTTTTTTAAAGACACTAATTATTCAGTAATAGCGAGCTATCGTCCTTATTAATACAATAATGTAGTTAGAAAATTGTTTAGTCACTCAAATCGGTGGAAAATGATACCATGACGCCGACCGCCGGTGCTCCCTCTGGTTCGCACAGGCCGTTATGTCACAGCAACACTTACTCTTAAGTGCGCCGAACACGCCCGAGAGTGATGTCCGCCGAGTGTGTGAAAGTGCGCCGCGACGAACACCAAAGCGACGTCAGCGCCCGGCCGGGTGTGGCAATGCGCCTAATTAATTATATTAAAAGAGGATTCATGTAAGGGAAATTATGTCTAATGGTTTTATAAGCATATATTTTGTAACTTGTCTTTAAGTCCAAAACTGGCCGGGTCAGTTTTCCTGCATTTCACGTGGTTAGGCGCGAGGCCGCAGGGCGGTCTCGCGCTCAGTTACCGTTTGGAGCTCGAAGGGGTGGGGCGCTCCGCGAACGTCGGGTCATCAACTCTAGCATCTCTTCAACATTTCAGCAATAGTGTAAGTTTTCGGAAACCTTTTAATTAACTCGGCGCCGACCCCAACCCGGTCGCGCGATATTTCGTGCGGCTCTTAATTAATTTAAATTCTTCCCACCAGGGAACTTTACTTTTCATACATAAATCCATGTCCAGTTTAAGGACCGCGTAGTAGTGGTATGCAGTTTTCGGCTGATTAGCCAATTAATCGTTATCGTCGTAGATCCTCTGTAATAAGTGTTGAGAATAACACTGACTAACTTTCGTCTTGTAACTTTCTCCGTTTTTATAGTGCAAAGTGTAACGTGTATTTAAGTGACTAACTTTTATGTGTAATGAACTTTTACGTGTACGTCTTCAGTCGACGTGCCCACGTATATTCAGAGATGTTACTTTTCGTAGCAGGTTAGACTGCAAACTATCCTGAACATAGGATTCTTTTCTACGTATTTACGTGCCAGCCTAAGTTGTGGCAATAACCATTCATTTACATGCTAAACCATTCATAGGGACGTGAAGCCACTGTATCAGCTTGTCAATATAACTTTGCAATCTATCTTGGTCGCTCGAACCGTCACGTTTAGAGATACGCGTGTCAAAGCGGTCCGACAACGGACGCGGCCAGTCTCGGGGCGAATGAGGGTATTGATACTGAATAAAGTGCAGTGTCCTGTAAACCGTTTTCCATTCATTTACGAGGCTTCCTGGGTGGCCTTAACAGCCCAGGTAATTTCTGAACATTTCTTCAAACTCCGAGACGCGCTCCTGCCTGCAGCCACGAGGCCGAACCCCCGTAAAACCCCTGAGATATTTCACATTATTAATAATTAATTAAAAACTAAAACAGGCAGCGGGAGTGGCGTCATTTGGCGCGCAACTAGTGTGGCTTTCGAAAAACGAACTTTTGAACGTTTTCAAACTTTATAAAGTACATCACGAGTGAGTTTAAGGCCGGCAAGTGGCATTCAGTTTTGTGACATTTTATCATTTCGGGACTATTCAATAAGGAACATTTGTATTTTAAAAAATATTAATTTTATTTTCACTACTCCGACGCGACGGTCTCACGCCAGGGCGACAGCGGAAGTTGGCGTGCCAGGACACGGGAGACGGCGCCGCGAGATAGTGACGGGAGACGGCGCGGCGAGATAGTAACGGGAGACAAGAAGATCGGTTTCGCCGCGACGCGATAATGCCGGCACCGCGGGATACGGCCGGGATCGGTTACACTGCATTTCACCGCGATCGGTTACGACTCGGAACCGCGGGAATGGCGCGCCGCAACCGCGGGACACCTGCGCGGCGCAGAGTGACGTCTCAGAGGGACAGCTGGGCACAGCCGCGCACGCATCACTGGGCTTCCGCGAGACAGGAGGCGTGCGAGCATGGGACACTGACTCGGGGGTGAGGGGAGGCGGTCCTCCCTACCTGCTCGCGCCCTGTCATCGACGTCCTGATCCGTCGCTCGTATCAGTCTGCCGCGACCGCGTGAAAGAGGCCGCACGTCGTTATCAAAATGAACGACTTCCAGGAAGCATATGAGTCCTGGGCCGACGCGGGCTTCCCAGAGCCAGCCGAGAGTTGCTTACACTACTCAGAGTATGTGTGGGTATTGTTACGAATACCAGACGCATGGCATGACGGTGTGCAGTGTGCCATCATGCCCCGGCGGGACATCTGACGGGTGGTTCTGCTGGACGTGCGAGAGGTTATGGCACAATGAGTGTTTACATCCGATCGCTCGAGAAGAGGCGGAGGTGTTTGGATTGAGGTGTGAACGTTGCCGAAAGAAGCAGTGTACAGGCGGGGCCGCAATCGTCACGACGCCGGCCCCGGAAGTTCACACATCCACAACTCCTGGGGGCCAGACAACCACGAAAGCCGAGTGGTTACACTGTGCGGACGCCGACATGCTCCTCAATATGTCTATGCCTGAGACGAGTATACTCCCAATGCCACTGCAACCAATTACGCCGCCCCCGACGCCGCCGCCACCGCCTGCCGAGAACGCTACTGGCGTGGCACTGCGTCTCAACCTGGCAACATCGCCGCACTTCCCAGCCGGCCAACAGGCCGATGAAGCAGTAAAGCACCATGCTATGACCATTACGCCGCCCCCGACGCCGCCGCCACCGTCTGCCGAGAACGCTACTGGTGCGGCGCTGCGTCTCAACCTGGCAACATCGCCGCACTTCCCAGCTGGCCAACAGGCTGACGAAGTGGACAGAAACCATGCTATGAACATCACGCCGCCCCCGATGCCGCCGCTACCGCCTGCCGAGAACGCTACTGGTGCGGCGCTGCGTCTCAACTTGGCAACATCGCCGCACTTCCCAGCTGGCCAACATGCCGGCGAAGCAGTAAGGCACCGTGCTATGACCATCACGCCGCCCCCGACGCTGCCGCCACCGTCTGCCGAGAACGCTACTGGTGCGGCGCTGCGTCTCAACCTGGCAACATCGCCGCACTTCCCAGCTGGCCAACAGGCCGACGAAGCAGTAAGGCACCATGCTATGACCATCATGCCGCCCCCGACGCCGCCGCCCCCACCTGCCGAGAATGCTACTGGTGCGGCGCTGCGTCTCAACTTGGCAACATCGCCGCACTTCCCAGCTGGCCAACAGGCCGACGAAGTGGACAGAAACCATGCTATGAACATCACGCCGCCCCCGACGCCGCCGCTACCGTCTGCCGAGAACGCTACTGGTGCGGCGCTGCGTCTCAACTTGGCAACATCGCCGCACTTCCCAGCTGGCCAACAGGCCGGCGAAGCAGTAAGGCACCGTGCTATGACCATCACGCCGCCCCCGACGCCGCCGCCACCACCTGCCGAGAACGCTACTGGTGCGGCGCTGCGTCTCAACTTGGCAACATCGCCGCACTTCCCAGCCAGCCAACAGGCCGCCGAGGCAGATACACTCCATGCTATGATCAACACGCCGCCCCCGACGCCGCCGCCCCCAACTGCCGTGAAGGCTCCCGGGGAATTGACGTGGTGCAAACCGGGCGTGATGACACATCCGCCAGAGGGCAAAACGAACACTGAGGCGACAACGACCACTGAGGCGACAACGACAGAGGATCACCCGGAGGAACCACTCCGATGGCGCCGCCCACGGTCGCTGAGAAAGCGGCTGGCACAGGGCGGTGGTGCAAAACGACGATTTTGCGGCACTCTCCGGAGGATCAGCCACCTGCCAAGTCATTCACAGTCGGCCCGACGCCACCTCACGCACGTCAACAAGGGCGTGCCGCCACCGCACGTCACGCACGTCAACAAGAGCGTGCCGCCACCGCACATCACGCACGTCAACAAGGGCGTGCCGCCATCGCACGTCACGCACGTCAACAAGGGCGTGCCGCCACTGCACGTCACTAAGGGCGTGCCACTCACGCCAACCACGCACGTCACCAAGGGCGTGCCACTCACGCCAGCCATGCACGTCACCTTGGGCGTGCCACTTCCGCCCGCCGCGCACGTCACAGGGGGCGTGACACTTCCGCCCGCCGCGCACATCACAGGGGGCGTGCCACTTCCGCCCGCCGCGCACGTCACAAGGGGCGTGCCACTTCCGCCACCGCGCCCGCCACTGAGGGTGCGCCACTGCCGCCCGCCACTGAGGGTGCGCTACTGCCGCCCGCCACTGAGGGTGCGCCACTGCTGCCCGCCACTGAGGGTGCGCCACTGCCGCCCGCCACTGAGGGTGCGCCACTGCCGCCCGCCACTGAGGGTGCGCTGCTGCCGCCCGCCACTGAGGGTGCTCCACTGCCACCCGCCACTGAGGGTGCGCTACTGCCGCCCGCAACTGAGGGTGCGCTACTGCCGCCCACCACTGAGGGTGCGCCACTGCTGCCCGCCACTGAGGGTGCGCTACTGCCACCCGCCACTGAGGGTGCGCCACTGCCGCCCGCCACTGAGGGTGCGCCACTGCCGCCCGCCACTGAGGGTGCGCCACTGCCGCCCGCCACTGAGGGTGCGCCACTGCCGCCCGCCACTGAGGGTGCGCTACTGCCGCCCGCCACTGAGGGTGCGCCACTGCCGCCCGCAACTGAGGGTGCGCCACTGCCGCCCGCCACGCGTGCCACTTTGGGCGCGCCGCCTGCTGCTGAATTCGCCACGATGCCGCCGCCGCCGCCCACCTCGGCCGCCCCCATGGCGACAGGTGCGGCCCACAAAGGCACCACGACACCGCCGCCCACCTCGGCCACAGGAGCGACCCACGAGCACACCACGACGCCGCCGGACACACCAGGTTAGTGCTTAGTCCGCCAACCAGTGTACCACTTCCATGCGAGTGAGGAGTAGTGTTGTTGAGCATAACGGCCTCGTTGGAGGGGGGGCATTTGACGCCGACCGCCGGTGCTCCCTCTGGTTCGCACAGGCCGTTATGTCACAGCAACACTTACTCTTAAGTGCGCCGAACACGCCCGAGCGTGATGTCCGCCGAGTGTGTGAAAGTGCTCCGCGACGAACACCAAAGCGACGTCAGCGCCCGGCCGGGTGTGGCAATGCGCCTAATTAATTATATAATAATTCTGTCAAATTAAAACAACTAAATTAATAACAATTTAAAAGAGGATTCATGTAAGGGAAATTATGTATAATGGTTTTATAAGCATATATTTTGTAACTTGTCTTTAAGTCCAAAACTGGCCGGGTCGGTTTTCCCGCGTTTCACGTGGTTAGGCGCGAGGCCGCAGGGCGGTCTCGCGCTCAGTTACCGTTTGGAGCTCGAAGGGGTCGGGCGCTCCGCGAACGTCGGGTCATCAACTCTAGCATCTCTTCAACATTTCAGCAATAGTGTAAGTTTTCGGAAACCTTTTAATTAACTCGGCGCCGACCCCAACCCGGTCGCGCGATATTTCGTGCGGCTCTTAATTAATTTAAATTCTTCCCACCAGGGAACTTTACTTTTCATACGTAAATCCATGTCCAGTTTAAGGACGCGTAGTAGTGGTACGCAGTTTTCGGCTGATTAGCCAATTAATCGTTATCGTCGTAGATCCTCTGTAATAAGTGTTGAGAATAACACTGACTAACTTTCGTCTTGTAACTTTCTCCGTTTTTATAGTGCAAAGTGTAACGTGTATTTAAGTGACTAACTTTTATGTGTAATGAACTTTTACGTGTACGTCTTCAGTCGACGTGCCCACGTATATTCAGAGATGTTACTTTTCGTAGCAGGTTAGACTGCAAACTATCCTGAACATAGGATTCTTTTCTACGTATTTACGTGCCAGCCTAAGTTGTGGCAATAACCATTCATTTACATGCTAAACCATTCATAGGGACGTGAAGCCACTGTATCAGCTTGTCAATATAACTTTGCAATCTATCTTGGTCGCTCGAACCGTCACGTTTAGAGATACGCGTGTCAAAGCGGTCCGACAACGGACGCGGCCAGTCTCGGGGCGAATGAGGGTATTGATACTGAATAAAGTGCAGTGTCCTGTAAACCGTTTTCCATTCATTTACGAGGCTTCCTGGGTGGCCTTAACAGCCCAGGTAATTTCTGAACATTTCTTCAAACTCCGAGACGCGCTCCTGCCTGCAGCCACGAGGCCGAACCCCCGTAAAACCCCTGAGATATTTCACATTATTAATAATTAATTAAAAACTAAAACAGGCAGCGGGAGTGGCGTCAACCATATTCTTAAAACGACTAGAACTACTTGGACAATTTGCGGACTAGGTCCTCTTGGCTGAAATAGGCTTCTTCTTCAGTCTTTGAGAATCTCATACTTTGTGGATTTCTTTTAATAAAAATCCCCAAGTAATGTCCATTTTCTTCATTTTTTCTAACTTGTACAACATAAAGTCAAAATGAACGTTTCCCGTATACTTTAATCACTGCAAAATCTTGGAGATGCAGTAGAGTGATTTCTTGTTCTTCCTCTTCAATAGACATATCAGAGAAGTTATATTCACTTTCATGAAGTGAGATCACATCTAAGCAATCTGAAGAAGACATTTGTTCATCTCTCTTAGATATGGCCATTAGAGATCGCTTGGATTTAATCAAATTGAGTTTTTTTTAAACTCTCTTGCCTCCTTTCTGGCAAGTTTTTCAGCCTATTTTCTCTTCTTTTCTGAAGACTTTTTTCTTGATAAATTTGCCACTGTGCAGAAGTAATACACTAGGAATTTTTTCCCGATGTCTCACACAAGTGGTTACTTTCTTTTCTCTTAGCCAGAAAAGTGCTCTCTTGAATGGTGATGGAACTTCTTGCAAACATGTCTTTCCTACTATATCATCACTTCCAGTTTCTTTTGTTACTGTTTCAATTTTTGTGGCACAAGCATTGACAAACTCTTGAAGTTTATCTATATTTTTATCTCTAAGCCTAGACTCATCAGGCAACACTGAGCTTCTAGACTCAACAGCTGTTTCTTCACCCATCATCTGAACTAGTAACTCTTCTGGATGATCTTGACGCTGTATCAGGTTTTCTTGCTGAAATTCTTTTATTCTTTCCTCCACGGTTTTTTTGTATTCTCGCAAATTTCTTGTAGCCTCTGTTTCCAGCACTCCACCCGCTAGTTGAATTGTAAGTTTTGTTGAGTCACCTGGAAGATTTTTTACTTTCAACCACAGCTCACGAAGGCTTTTAACCATCAATGTTTTCTCACTTTTCTAATAACTCAACTTCATGATGACCAATAATGGATCTTAACCAAGCCACATGATTTTCCAATTCTTTGCTTGTTTGTAATACTGTTGGGTTAATTTTTTCTCTGGACATCACTACATATTCTTCATCGACTTTAAAATTTATGATAAAATACCTACTACTTACATACACATTTTTGGCAAAATAGAAGTAGGCCTACTTATAAAAGCATGGTCATGTAGTTTTGCATTTCTACTTTTGTCGTTTTGCAACACAATTTTGATAATAAACGAGATACCTACAGAAGTATTTAGGTCTAGTTTATGTTTCATTAGAAGTGTACTATAGTTGACAGTCTTATTGTCATTACATTTATATGAGCCAACCAAGTTAATTTAACATCTTTTACAGACCTAACCAGCAATTTTTTTTAATTCTGTGTTCAGTTGTAACATTTGTTTTAAAAAAAAGCTACAGTTTAGGTATTATTTATATCTAACATAAAACCATTTGCAACAAATTATTCTTGATCTTCATGCAAAGAAGGACCTATTAACAATGTCATTTAACCTATCAAGATCGACTACCTAGTATGAACATTTATAAGATTGGTAATAGAATAAATAATATGACTTGATATCACATTGTTTAACAGCAAGGGCGCTAAACATCCTTATAGTTTACCATACATTAAAAGTTCTGTCTTTGATGAAGTAAAAAGCTGAGAAAAACAATTTCGACTCTACACGTGGTGACGGCAATCATTTGCTATTCAAATTTAGTGCGAAAATCCAATTAATGATATGTTCGGCAAGTCGGTAAATCAGTTAACCTGGATGCAATTTTTGTCGGAAAGACCAATTATGTTTATTTTATTTTATTGTATTAGCACCCAATAGACTCAGTTGATGAGCAGTGGCTCTCTGAATATAGGGCTTGTCAACATGGTTACAAAATTTATGATATACATGTAAGTTATGATTATAAAAAAAAAAGTTACAAAAAAGAGGAAGGACATTACATTTCAAATCTATATATGGCTATATGTTTGTCAAATGCAGCTGCGGTCAGGATTAGTCTATAATGTAGTCAAGGTCACATGAACTTTAAAGCTGGTTGATGAATATATGGGTTCATTCTCTTTTATTATACCATTTTGGGGTTACCAGATATAATAATTTAAAATTTTCTCCCGGAAAAATACGCTGAAATACATACGATGTCTTGACTTTGTATTTATTTTGCTTTCCGTCAGATGAGAGTTATTATGACATCTTACGAACATACCAGCTGTTCGCGAATATAAACAAATTGCCGCCATCTTCTTACGTGAACAAACTGGCTACATTGCTCAGAGCGTATGCTCCATATGTAACTTTCTCTCATCTCTGTGCTAGACAACTACTCCATGACTTCGTAACTCCATGTATGTTGCAGTGCTATTTGATCAACGTTTTTGTACTTAAATATCTTTGGCGCATGCGCCTTTGGAAGTAGATTGTGCTTCGTTTGCGCATGCGCAGATAGAAGTATGGTACGCTACGTTTACTATCTCGTGCGTTGACCCAGGTGGGGATTGTCAGAATTAGGAGAAAGTAAACCTTGAGACGTGTGGCCCAGAAATTGGACCCTAGTTGTGCGGTAAGGAATGTAGGTAGTGGACACTAGAAGCTCTGTAACTACTAACGCATGCTACAATCTTGATTAATAACATCAGCTGTAGGTGAGTAACCACTTAAGATTTGTATCGGTTTTGCGGCCGCGGAGAAGTTTGTAACAATTTGTTTTATAGGAAACTGCGTTCAAGTTGACTTTCAAAACTAAAGTGTACCAATCAAATCCAGAAGTCTAAAGCAATTACCGCATTTACAGTGATTCGAACCTCTGCACTCGACACTGAGCGGGTTGTACGTCGGCAGTGGGTCTCTAACCGCTAGACCGTCGAGTTTCTTAATTTATGTGTGTATTTGTTACAACTGTACAAGCAAATTTTCAGAAACTATTTGCACAATACTCTGAAACTAAAGCCGTAAGGAATACGCTAAATGTATATTAAAAAAATTGTGAATTTAAATTTTGATTGTTAGGTGCATTCTGGGATGTTTCTTTCGTACTCCGGTAGTAGATAATACGTAACAATTTTTGGTAATATCTCATCCGTCAGTATCCTTGTTTTCTTTATTGCTGATGCGGCAGGCTTATGTGGCGAGAGTCGTGGCGGGAGTTATCACATCCTCTTGGGTTTGTCAATTTGTGAGTACTGAAATGTTTTTCGATTAGTTCAAGCCCTTTCAAAAAGTATTAGCTTTTGAATATTTACAATTCTTGACGAAGAATTTTTTTTTCTTCAAGCAATCATAATTAGTATTAATTTTGGGGTCAGCAATTGCTAACTAAAACTCTTACTGTTAACAGTTCCTACTGAAAATAATTGCGTCGTCTTAATGTATGAGGTTGATGTAATTAAGTTATGACTTTTAATCTCTAAAATGTCCTGTGTACTATAACCAGTATCTTTGCAATGTCTAGTACATGTAAGACTCTCTGTGTGTTATTTTCTTATCACTTTTCTTGGTGCCAAGGTGGCCAGCATTCAACATAGATTATCCGGGTTAAAACCTTGGGAAGACACGTCCCGGATGTTCAAAATTGGGAAATGTGGCAGACGTAGCTTGTTGGATTTTTTTTTTGTGGGTACTTAAGGTCCCCTCCTACTTGGGCACAAATAGGGTGTGCAGAGCTTTACGAAAAGAAAAAAAGAAGAAAAAAACACGCTATTTAAAAATTGCCAAAGATATCCGAGTGAAGTCTGTTTAGGAAAAGCATTTAAGAACAGGTGATTAGTTCTGTGTTCGTATTAGTTTTTAAACTGTATTTGTAGAATAGTTAACATACTGAAAAAGCGTGTTTCAATGATAATTTTTTAAGGCATAAAATATCCGGTAAAGGTTCTTGGAAGCACTTAAAAAAAACTTGCAAAACATCCTTATCTTTATTGTGTTTAGCACTCAAAACTCATAGTTTCTTTATGCACGACAAGAAGACTGACACCAGTCCACAGCCTTGTAATCCAGGGAACTAAGACATAAAAAGGCACAAACCCGTGAGAAATTTGTCCACAGTTGAATTTTTGCACAATGGTAGTGTCGACTACGCTTAACATACCGAAATTTTGCTGCTGTAGACCTTCTGCGTACCACCAAAAACGTGCAGTTAAGTCCTAGATGACAGCGACTTACAGCAGTCAGTTAAAATGCTTTTTATTTATGCAGTTTTTTAACGTGATGTCTCTAAAAACTTACCAAAATAATCTATAAACGATTGTTTGCACAATGTTTAAAAATATTCCGAGTGTTTAGATTAAAGATAAGATATAAATCGATTAAGTAATGAAATAACAATGTGGCGCAACGGGTAAACGTTGGACTCTTATATTAGGAAGTACCTGGGTTGTAATCCCGGTCCATCAACTATATTTTGATTCTACGTATATTCTTAAAATAACTACAGACAAATGTTGGGACTGTTTCCGAACTGCAGGCCACAGTCTAAGCCTTTCCCCGATTTTCCTGATCTCTAATGACCTTGTTATCGCAGCGACGTCAAACGTAGACAACAATAAATAAACAAAATAAATAAACCTCGCTGTAGTGTGTTCCTACACTGTTTAGATTTTCTGTCTGAACAGTCACTATCCACTACGCATGTAGTCACTTTATCGATATATAACCCGAAATGAGTATACGTTCGTACTTTATTTACAACAAAACTCATTTCCATGATGTTGATAGCTTTCATTCGATATGACAATGCCATAATTCAAGTACTGCAATTTTCCAGGAGAAGCATTTGACAATGTTAAAGGTCTACCACTTTAAGAAAAATATATTTACAATACTGTGAATTTACTTGGCAGAGTAAATCATTAAAATGACTATAATCATAGAAGATTAATTTGAGCTGTTACCAAGCTTATATAAAAAAAATTACCGTGTTTGTTAAAAGCCAGAAAGTAACATCCATGGGGGTGACGTCATAACTAAGAAACATACAGGATATAAATTTACAAGTTGTATCAGTTGTAAGTTATGTTGTCATAACTTAGAAACATGCAACTTTTTAACGTCAAATGTTAAAAATACATAACTTAGAAAACATCATAAATTATAAACTCTTAGCGTAGAACTATTTTAACTTACAAAATTACAATTATAACTGCCTTATCTAGAAACACGTAACTTAGAAACACATATCATCGAACCACGTCAGTTAGAAACTTCATAACTTAAAAAATGTCACAACCTAGAAAATCATATTGGTGCCTGACGTCACCTAAAGTTGTGGAGCGGGCTGACCTCAGTAGCGCAGTCGGACTAACGCTGGCTTTCGGTGCGTTGGCTTCTAAATTCGAGTCCCCGGTAACACACGGGTGTGAATATCTATCGTCTAAATATATCAAATAGACATGTTAAATAAAAATAATAAATTAAATATATTTGAATAAAATATCATTTAGGGGAAATTGATGGCTCGTTAGTGATGAAAATTACCAACACGCCAAACATAAAAATAATAAGAGAAAGAAGTGAATTAAAAAAAAGAACAGGTCAGGTCATCCACCGATCACTAATGCAATCCGGGTTCGATTTACGTCGGTGTCGATCCCATATTTTCGCGAGTGGGAAACATAGCGGACGTTGCCGTGAGCCGGTGGGTTTACTCGGGGTGCTCCCGTTTCCCTTCCATCACACATTCCGCCCATAGTTTCTATTGACTCTGATGTCTACGAGACTTTAAGCACAATCCAATCAATTTCGAACATACTGGAATAATACCGCGTAGTGCAACAAAACGTCAAGTAAATTATGGGAAATCATAACAAAACTGAAGATGAATACAGTGTTTATAATATCACTATTATTATAGACACCGACAAGTCTGTGTAGGCTTGTGGAATAAAATTACATGCCAGTTAATCCTGAAGGTCTTCTTTCATATTAAGTGTTAGACCTGGCTTGGACAGTAAAGGTGGTTTTAGGGTCAGCTCTTCAATTACATTAATTTAATTAATTACAGTCACCATGAAGATCCTTGCTGTCAGGCTTCTTACAAAAAGTAGATTATAGATAATCACTTAAAGCTTTGATAACTTTTGCATCTGTTAGTTTTATTGCTGTTATAGTCCAGTTATTTGGTAGTTTTACCTGGAACGTTTTCCGGGAGTTTTGGAAATATAGACTTTAACGTGCTTTCTTCGAACTTTCACTTCTTCACTTAGTATTTTTGCCACTTATGCTACCATATTAAAAAAAATGGCGCCCAAAACATTTTTTACAATATCTCCTTTTCGACTCGTTTTATGATGAAAATAATTACGTTATAAATTAATAATAATATAACTTTGTTCTTGTAAAATGAATCGTTTCAGTGTATGAGCGACGAAAAGTCTACTCCAACTTGTGTATTAGCAAAAAAATTAATTTCCACACCACAATGATGTAGAGTAAGAGGCGCGTTTTGTTTTGTTGGTAATAATCCACATGTAACGCACTAATTACGAAATTGTCCATTCTCCTTTGCTTCGTTGTCCCTGATGGGCCAGGTTTTGCAACTTCGTCTTCAGAACCGAACTAAACGTTACAGATAGAATTTTCTTCCACGTTATGCGCTATAAGCTAGGTGCAAAATTGAAAAAAAATAACAGTAACAGCAACAGTAGGTCGTGCGCACAAGATCTGACCGCCATGTTTTCCAACCTACTGATTCACAACAGCGCCTAGGATGGTCGTGTGGATGGGATACAGGTCGTGTGCACAGAAGGAAAATGAATACATTTTATTTCTGTTACGGACGCATGTCGCAGTAACCAATGAGAGTAGAGTAGGAAGCCATTTTGGTGGGAATACAGAACTGTTCATATTTATCAATAATATTGCGGCAAGAAATTGTCGCGATATTAAAATGCTCAGGTGTAATTCCTGCTTTAAAAATAATTAATGATATTACTTAATTATAAGTCATTAGCCAAAATTGTAAATAAAAAACATGTGTCGTGGTTATAATGGTTAGCTAAAAACTTTATATAAACCTTATTTATTAAAAAGTTGAAAACACTGTGCTCACAAATTGCTGGTCAGATGTCAAGGGATGATCATTTGGTAGTTAATATAGTTACATACTAACACTCCCAACAGATGTCGGATACGTCGCGAAATTTCGTTGGTTGAAATCAACACTGTTTTCCGGCCCGAATGCCGGCTCACCCGCCACCTCCCCTTATATGTCTGCGCCCTTTTAGGGTAGAATAGGAGTCCACTTACAGATCTTATTAATACAGAGCCCAACATCTGAATTAGACTTGGAAAACAGCCTTAACGTGCTGATATATTACAACCACTGAAGGCATGCAAGAATAATATGTTATAATCCTCTACCTGGTGTGAGAACGTAAATGTTTGAACGAGTAGATAGAGACGTCAAAAGAATAAGAAGATCTACATCTTCGCCGTCAACTATTACGGAATCAAATGTAGATGAAATGCTGATTGCCGAATTTAATAGCGTGTCCGCAACTTTCTTGGCTTGCGTGACCAGTGAGTTCGCAGTTTCAAGTTTTGTCTTTCAACATCCCAATGACTTGGTTCTTGTTTGCATCGTTCCCGAGATGGTATCACTGTCTCGTCAAAACATGTGTCTGCTGAAGCAGGTTTCCGTGATCATCGGGATCGCGCCGCACATTTGGCACTACGGTCTGCTACGTCTTCTGGATATCCATCGAATACGATGATGGATGGCGTTGGATGTATATTTCGATCGAACGAATGCGAGAGCAATTATCTTTTCCTTCCATTTCTCAACGCACGTTTGTTCTTCAAATGCGCACAGTTTATCGGGGACTCAATCTAAAACTATCTGATAGTATGTTATCTCGTGGACCTTGGAGCGAATATCCTTTATGACGATCGCTGCAGCTGTGTTTACAATACGCCGACGTTCTTATGTCTTGTTGGCGGTGTTGGGTGGTACCAGGCTACCGTCAGCAATTTTTACCCTGTGTTTCGCAAGAAAACCACAAGAGATTTAATGGCAGTGAAGGCAATCAAAACGTCGTCATTCTTTTTATATTTATTGAGGATTTGTGCCTTAGTTCTTGTGTGTGGGTGGTAATAACTTTCAATTTCGGCCATCAGTTCGTTCATAGAAAACTTGACACTCTTCAGAGTTCTGCTCGAGAAAAGAGTAAATATACTGACTGCATTACAGTATCGATCTCATTGGTATACCGTTTTTTTTTTTTTTTTTTTTTTTTTTTTTTAATATTCCCAGTCGGCGGTGCTTGGTACAGTTTTCTTCAAACATGAGTTGTAATACTGTGCATCGACTGCGACCAAATCATTGACGTGCTCGAGACGCTTTACAATCGCTCGACCTCAGTCGTCATTGCGAGCTCTAGCAATTTCTGAAATGCTGGTTTTCATCGTTAATTTTCGTACGTTACACAAATAAAAAATCTGTACTTTTACAAATATTACTTGGAAAACCAGTTGCCAAGAAATAGTTTATAATAAGCTACTATAAGAAAGATATTGTACATTTGTACAACATATGGCTATAATTAGTTTTGCATCTATGAAATATGTTTTTCGAGATAATACTGAGTAGGCATTTCTTACAAAATTTGGCGCATAATTTTATAATTTAACTATGTTTCTTTCAATCATTTTTTAAACAATGAAAGAGATTTTATTTTATTGCATCATGCTTATTCATCATGCAAAGATATTCAGAGAACGGAGGACTGGGACAACACCAAGCATAAATTCTCGGTTAAGAATCCGAATCCGGTATTACTGCGAACACTATTTTGTAGTGATACACAGTTGTTTTCATTTACAAAGAAAATTTACAGTGTATACACCATATTACGATCGCACAAGCGCGTCTGTTTTTGTTTCACTACAACTCCGCTATTATCTCGGCCGCGCACAGACCACAGAACTCTACGGATTGGTCAAGCATTAGTATACGGGATGTCATGGTTCCTTATGGTCAAACTCGGAAAATAAATTGTACAGTTAAAAAGCAACCAAAAAAATCATTTGTTCAAGAGATATTTCACATTTGTAATTTTTACAACTTTTCACCAACTTACATTATTAAAAACGCAACTAATTTTAGAAAAAATTGCTTGTTTCTGTTTTAGAAAACTGTTGTGTTTGTTTCGTCTTTTCGTTTGGTCGTGTTTTTGTCTCGTTTTGACTGTTGTGCTGAATTTTTTGGGTTCAATATTTTTTGTGCTGTCATCATTTGTGGGGGTTTTTTCGTTTCTCTTTTTTTTTTTTTGGAAAACTATTGTGTTTGTTTCGTCTTTTCGTTTTGCTGTGTTTTTTGTCTCGTTTCAACTGTTGTGTTGAATTTTTGTTTTGGGTTCGGAATTTTTGTGCTGTCATCATTTGTGGGGGTTTTTTCGTTTTGTTAGTCCATTTTTCTTTGTTTTTTGTCCATATTCCTGTTGTGGAATATTGTGTGGCGTTAAATCCTGACAACAGAAATTTTTGCTTAATTTGTGTTTTTTTGTAGTTTTCTTCTGCAAACATACATGTCGCACCCCCAGAATAAGACTGTCGTAACTACGAATTCAATGTTTTGAGTAAATTGGGTTTAAAAATTTGAAAGTGTCATGATAAATCAGGGTCAGCTACCTCCCTTTCGTAATTTTTGTGGCATGTGTTGTTATTGCAATGCTTTGAAGATACCTTCTAATAGACATCTGAAATTGAATATAAATATTTTAAAAAAATAATGAAAGAAGTTACAACAGTTTAACTGTTGGTGACAGGTGCAAATAAATAATTACAACCATGTTTATTATGAATAATTATTGACATTCTGGTTAGTAAAGACAACAAAAACTAAATGTTACATTTTTATTAATTACACTTATAATACTTATAATAAAAGTTAATTCAACACAACTGCAGTCGAATTTGAACATTAAAAAATGTAGATACAAGTTAACTGTCAGTGACTATTTAAATACTTCAAGTTGGTTGAATATACTGTAGTTACTATAGAGAACAAACATTAATTACACTGTCCCAAATTACACTTAAAAAACAAGTATCATCAATGCAACACATTATTGCAGTTGTTTGTAAAGAGTTTTCATCAACAACAAAAAACACTAGCTGCTCGCTTTCACATTCGAAAGTATCCTCATTGGGATTGTTGCTTCGCTGTGACTGATCAAGTGATCAGTAGTTGTTGGTAGGGACTGATAGAACTCGTGATATACACTTGGAATTATTCCATCAGTACATAATGATGAAAGGTCCTTCTTTTCAGAAGAGATGCATGGCCTTACTATGTAGGCAGGAGTGAGTGAAAAACCCTCAGAAAACGGACGACCTCTTCGACGTCGCCTAATATGGATAGATTTGAATTCGTCACTTTCAAAATCTGTCTTATAAAACAGCACATATTTGTGATCTTTCTTGACTTTTAGTACGCGAATGTCATTCCATTTCATGACATCTCCATGTTCATCTACAGTGAAATTACTTCCCATTTCTGCAGATAATGTCTTAAAGTCATGAAAGTCGGTAAAGTTCATTTCCCTCACATGATAAGGATTTCCTGTCTTTTTGGAACACTGAACAATCCCAGTCCACTGTGAAGGTACATAAACAAGACCACTTTTCAAGGCTCTCTTTTTTTGTTTTTCGATACAAGAATGCATCGAATCTCCAGCATTCTGTGTGTGTCCTACATTCAAATATTTGTGTGTAATGGATTTTACCTTCTGTAGTGTCTGGGTGGCGAACAGATACATTGTAGCTAGGAATTTGTTTTTGTTTTGAGCACAACAATTATCGCTGTAGAACATGAAATCTGTACAGTCTGTACACTTTATATATATTCATACACACACGATGCAATTTCTATTGCTCCTTTGTTTCCAGATGCCTCATTCCACAGGTAACAATAGTCATCCTTTGATGCATTGTCAAATATTGTGAAATTATACACATTTAGTCTCCTTTTATAGTACAATACAGAAACATTCCCACAAGGTGTCTGGAGTACTGACTGTAAATCAGTCACACACTCTTATTTGCTTGTTTTTGAGTGCTACTTCTACATCAGCCCATTTTATTTCACATGACATTATTTACATTTAATGTGGTTTTGATATCTATCTTCGAGCTGCACACGTTCCTCAAGACTGGCGTTATTGTATTGCTCGCCAAGTACACACTGGTCCTTTTTTGGTGTGAAAAAAACCTAAATTAAATTCGTTGTTGAACACTCTTGCATACGTATGTTCCTTAGCACATACCTCATTTGATATGCCACATTTTTCTTTATACAGTCGGTACATGTAAGAAATCGATAGGCTCCCATCTAAATAGCATCGCCTTGTTTGAGCACGTAAGTAGTGGCTTTCTATCACAGGGAAGGATTTTATGTGGCTGCGAATCCCATCTAATATAACATATTTCGGTTAATAATGGCGGTCACCAGCTGTAACATACAGTACCAACCTTCAAAATATATTTTCTCTTAACAACAAAACTGTTGTAACTGGAGTTACCACAGTACCAAACTTTAAAAAATATTTTCTTTTAACAGCAAAACTGTGGTAACTGGAGTTACGACAGTCTTTGTGTTTATACCCACTGTAAAACGATTAGATCTATACTGTGGTTTTGTTCATTGACTGATGTCCTTCGTACTTAGAGATACGACAGTTTTACTGTTCTATGCGTGTCAAAACGGTGAGTCAGGCTGCGCACTTACCTCAAAATGGCATTTTTGGGAGTTACGACAGTATTATTCTGGGGGTGCGATGTGCTAAGCAATGGCGTATGTCCAAAAGCCTACATCAAGTCATGCACTCCCATTGCACAAATCTTTCAAAGATAAATTTTTCTAATACTTTTACAAAACATAATACACCCCCGGGAATCGAACCCGGGATTCATGGTTCACCAGCCAGAAACTGCAACCACTGAGCCAGCAGATCGGTTTTGCACGATTACTGCAGTCATTAAATAAAAAAAAATCAATTTTAATGTAATCGGCATGTTGGGAGAAGATACACATAATCTCTTGCAATCTGACTGTGAAATTACTCATCTTCAATCGAGCATAATTTAAAGGTACGGCACGAAGTATTCCCTGAACTTTTATACACGTGTTAAATTTTATACATTTACTTTCAAGGACGGAGCACCGAACCGACGTGTTGCTGCGAAACGAAACGTCCCTTGGCAGTAATCAGTGCTGGTTGGATGTACGTAACTGCCAGGCCTCGGTGGACGAAGCGATGAGCGCCAATTACGCCAAAGGCAGACGAGCGCACGTGTGCGACACAGGGGTGTCCTGAGGCATGTCCGGAGGCGGCGTTGCTCAACGCATGTGTCTGGTGGTCTGTGCCGATCCAAAAAAAAAAAAAAGTCGCTTTCTCGCGTGGTATAATTAACGCACTTGAAACGCGCAGGAGAATATTTACTCCCCCATTATGCTTACCATAAAAAAATGACATACTTAAAACTCATATTTATTTAAATCCTAACCAATATTCATCTATACTCAAAATTAAGTTTTATGTGTTTTATAATTGTTATACTTCTTTACGAGTATATAGTTATTCCAAACTAAGTACAAAAATGAAAAATATATTTTAGAAAGAAATCATTTGTCCTCTTGTATGGATGCGCACGTTTGGTTCTTCAGACAGGATTATCCTTAGGACACACAACAGGTTTTTTTAAAATATAAATGGAGAAAAATCACACAAGATATAAAAAAAAATTCTAAACCAAAATTTTACAAAGTTAAGCGCGTTAGAAGGGTTTGAAACGAACACGAAGTCAACGACGAATACTGCAATACGGATAAACTTATGAGTACATTTGTTTCTAATATCTGTGTTTATATTACGTACATAAATAGTAAATACATATAAGGACGACTTTTTTTATAATATGTAAGAGAACAGAATATAAAGTTTGGGGAAGGTTTTGGCACATCAAACAAAGCAAGGTTAGGGGAATGTCACATAAACACACACACATAAATAAATTACACATTTATGGGAAAGTTTGGTGTCATTCAGTGCTTGACACAGATGAAATATTCACCTTTAAATTCAAATAAATCAGACGCTGATTTCGTTGCAGTACTTCACATGTTTAATAATGGGCTACATTTTGCGGTGATTAAGTCACAATCACGTTTGTTTATCCTCTGAAATGAATGTAGACGGTTTAAGAAAGCCGAGCGCAGTGAACAATCGACTTATATCATGCGTGTATATAACAACATGCGAGTTAAACAAAGAGCACTAAAGCAAATCATATGGAAACAATATGAACCACGACGCAACTCGGAAATCATAAACTACAGAAAACGACTCTGCTTCCAAATATACACTATTTAATATATTTCTAACATCAAAAATACCTATGACTTTGTCAATGGTTGGTTAAAAAATTAAAATTAAATAATTGCTACGAAACGAAACTCAATGAGTTTTTTTTTTTTTTTTTTTTTTACCTATCTCTAAGCATCACATTGTGTAATTATTCTTCGTACCGTTCAAAATCGCGGCAAAAAAACTCTTTTTAGCTGTAATGAAAACTCATTAATAACAAATGGTATGGATTAATATTTGAAGCATGCTATTTCTAATTCACATTTGAATTTTACTAAGACGTTTCCCAACTTAGTTTCTGTTTGTACGCAGAAAGCCAGGAAATTCGCGGGGACCGACTGAACCACTCGATTTTACAGCCAAACGTAGGAAGAAAATGCGCGAATGAAAATGCGCAGGTCCCTTAATTTCCTCTGTGTAAACTGAGGGGGACCGAATAAGGGGACTTTGCACGGTCGTCAAACTCTCACGGGTGGCGCTGGAAGCTTGCTCCGCGCCTAGTACCTGGTACCTGGTACCGATGCCCATTTTCGCAATGGCGGTAATCCGTCGGACTCGCATTGGGAAAACCCGGGATCCAATCACGCGTCAGCCATGTCGATGTGCCGTGGTTTCCAACACCGGGCAGACAGGGCCGTATGGAAGAGGTGATAGCAGGGACGGTGGGTCAAAGAGAAGGGCAAAAAAAAGGGGGGGGGGGCAATATCCCCTAGGCCCGACCACAAAGGGAGACCCGGTTTAGTTCAGATTTTTTTTTAAATTTGTAACATATTAGCTCTCCGTACACGCCGTTTGGTAAGAGTAATTTCGTGAATGGGACGGAAATCAAGGAACGGAAATATGTAACAACCACGGTGCCATCTGAGATTGTCCCCCAAATTTGTTGTATGACGTTAGTTGTTGTGAACGTTTCTAACGACTTCACTGTTGACAAGACTTTAAACTCGCATACAAAATAAGAATAAAAGCTGTGTGTGCGTGTCCACGCGCGACAGAAGTGACACTTCTTGCCTTTTAGGAATATATAAGAGATAAATTCTTAGTATTTTTTATTAAACAAGATATAATACAGAGAAGTAAGGATGCGGGAATGATGTCAAATGAGGGGGGGGGGGGGAGCCTTTTTCCGCGCTCTGTACTCTCGCATCCGTACCCTGGCACTTTTTGGCGCCTCTTTTGGCGGATTATTCCCACGTTGCCTTTAATAATACCTTTTTTTTTTCTGCCTCTTAATTATTTTTAGGCACGATGTTGAATCACGATCTCCGGCTGAATAAAACGAAAGAACAAAAAACTCCCCATCGAACATAAATTACACTTATAGACTTGTGAATAAGACTTTATAAGTCCTTTTGATATTTCAAATCACAGTGTTCACATATCAAAAATAAATTATATTTATAAAGCTCACCTCATGTGTCTGTACGTTTTTTTTTTTTTTTTTTTAATATTTTCAATTTCACTATTTACTTAAATGAACGCTACTTATAAATTTAATTTCGCTAATCAAGAATTTTTCCGCACGAATAAATAATTTGTAGATATTTTAAATTAAATAAAAGAAATATGGTAGCGTCAATCTTCAGCCGTTACGAAAACTGAGTAGACAAACACAATCAGCGTTACGAGAATTCCGTAGCATTACTGCTGCATTATTTCTACCCCTCCCCTCCTGCCAGCTCCCCTTCAGGTCGTAATTTTTTTTTCCTAGCCTAAGTTAATTCTAAGTGTGTAGGGGAGGGTCCAGGTTAGGGGAGGACCTAAGTGTGTCTCAGGCCGAAGCCTATACTCTCTACCATGCGGGTTTTTAACCATGCAGGACAAGGGCGCGTGCATCGTGTGCTATTGGGGTTTACTGGCCAGCCATGGCTGCGATTGGCGCCATGACTGACGCCCCATTGGTCGCCTAGCTTAAAAGCTAGCTAATGTGACCCAGGTAAAACCTGCATAGACACAGGGAAAACCCTGGGCCGGTTCATGCGGGGATCAAATAACATGCATTAAGCAAGCAGGTAACTACTGGACAAGAGGAAGAAGGGTCCAGGTAAGAAGAGTTGGAGGGGCTGAAAAATCAACCATGCTGGAGTTGGGTGCTTGGGCCTTGCGGCCCGCATTTAAAGGTTGGGAACTCCTGGGTTATTATTAACCAGGGGCGCAAGCGCCCCCAGGGGCGGGCGACTTCACTCGTCGGCCCAGCCACAGCTGCCCAGGCAGCCACAGTTAAAACAGAAGTGGGCAGACGAGCCAGTAAACCGGCTCGAACTGCTGGCTCTCGGAGCGAAAGGCAGCCTGACATTGCGCCATCTTCATCTTCCTTCTTCCAGTCAACAGCCAACGACCTTTCAAGCCAGGGTGTTACAACTAGCATATAGCATGCTCCGCTACGTACCTATCCCCCCTCTCCAACCATGCTGTTTTCCCATTCGACCGCTTAGCGCATGCGTTGGAGTGGCGTCGCCGCTGACGCACTCTTCTCCTCTACCGCCACGCACCCAACAATTCCCCTCGTGCGGTCGGAATTTTCGTAACGCTCGAAAATCGTAGCCCCTTCCCTCTGCAAAGAAGTTTCAACTTCATTAATTTCCTCAATTTTGAATGAACGTCGTGGCGTGGCGACGTGAAACCCGACGCTAGCCGCTCGTGACCGCTCGTTCTCCTTGGCCGACTGCTCAGAGGTCGCGGCGACTCCTCACGAATACATGCGTCCTGTTGATTGGTGCTTGGTGACCTCAGCACACACTCCACGGGCCGATGATGCATTGTTAGAAAAGAAACAGCGCCGGAGCTCTCACTAAAGCGGTTTTTGGTTTTTTAAACAGCCTAGATGCCACGAGCTTCAGCCAATCAAGTGTTGACACACGGCGACCCGCGTCGAGAGCGGTGCAGTGGTTTGGACGCTCGTCGCAAGCGTTAGAGGCCAAGGGCTCCGCCTACCTGGGCACACGATGCGGTGTTCAGAGCTTCATATCGAACCAACCCCATTTGAAAACTGCTCAACATACCCGAGTGGGGTCTAAATACTAAAAGCATTAAAAAAAAAATTGGTTGTCTGTAAAGTCGGTTTACGGACGATAGTTTAATGTGACGTCATCACAAAACATTGATGAAATTATTGCATACTTTTATGAATAAAATTGAATAATTTTTATTGAATTATCACTATTTTTTATGGATACAAAGGAGGAGTGAAATGAAATCTATAAATTAATTGATAAATTTACTTTTATTTGCACTCATTAATTCAAATATGTTTATCACTTTAACGAAGAGATTATTTTAACCATAACTTTTATACATGTTTGCTATTTAACTTCTTCCAATCTATGTGTTATTCTGTTAAGGATAGGACGATGATAGGAAAAGTAGTAAACGAATGGGAGTGTTTCAAGTTTAATGTGCCTCGAAAAAGTCAAATCTATGGTTGTTCCAATCGAGTGGAAGAGAGAGATAGATGTGGCGCAAGCGTACAATGAGCGTAACGGGACACATCGTAACGGGACAATGTGCGTAATGGGACACTTTTTCGTGCGTGCAGTTGGCGTTCATCGATTTATTAGACGTCATGTCATAAAAAATCTTGAAACTGAACTAGGTGCCCGGCCTCTCCCTCTCTACGGCCCTGTATGGATGATAGATAGATTGATGATGATGATTCTGGAACGTGGATTGGACTCCCAGTGGAAGCGGCTACATCTGCGCTGCCTGCTCGCCTCTGTGTGGGGGTCCGTTTCACGGCAAACCCCCCTCCCCTCCCCTCCCGAAACCTCGCCAATGCTCGCTTGTTTAGTAGTTGGGGGGGGGGGGGTCCGTGTAACGGCAACCCCCCTTCCCCCCCCCCCCCCCCCCACAAACCTCGCCAGTGCTCGCGGGGCGAGGCTTGACTGCGCAGTGAGCGAGACACCGTCTCACTGGAATACTGGAACACTGGAACACTGAAATCTTATCTGCTTCTCCGCCACGTGCGTCCATCGCGGGAGAGCAAGCGTCTCACATCAGCGTAGCTGCGACTGAGGTGATTTCTTTCAATAATTTATTGTCTAAGAATGGGAGCTGTTGAGAAGGACCAGATTCACGTGGTCGCAAATCGGACTGCCATTCGTGCTTTTTCATATTCTGCAGGATCAGAATATCGTTCGTTGCCAATATCGTTACCATGCCGAAGATTCATTACAATTATTTAACGTATAACGGTCTTCCTATGTGGTTTCATTACATTTAGCACAGCATGATATTAGGCAAAAAAGCTTTGAGAGACGGATACACTGACTGCAACTTATACCTGATAAAAAAAAACCGTCTTATGGAGAGAAAAATAAATTGGGGGGAGGTGGAACTAGTTTCTCAATACATGCTTCTTCCGCCCGCCCCCCCCCCCCCCCCTCACCCATATCATTCTCCTATTCACGGGTTTCTTCTTTTTTTCAAGTTTTTGCTCAACGCATCCTTGACTGCGAGGTCATTCCCAGGCGGTGAACACAGACAGGACAGGTCCTGGCCACTGCATGTGGCTAGGAGTCGTTCCAGCGCTGGCCTGGGACGGTTACGGGGGAATACGGGGAACCGTGGTACGCCGAGACCAGGTGACCCAACCCGCGTTCCCCGCCACTGCGGCCACCCCCGCTCCACGGAACACGAGCTCTCGGACGACTGCATCGCGGCCGGTCCTCGTCTGCCGAGTCGCGAGTTCTAGGGTGCAGGTCTGAATCAGTGATGGCTGCGGGTCGGTTTTTATAGTTTCATTTAAAAAAAAAAAATTAATTAGTTTGATTAAAAAAAAAAAATAATTGTATTCACTGAAGGTGTACGAAGCATATAGCTTATATTTTTTTACTAGGAACAATTTTTTACATAATACAAAATGTGCCAGACATTTCTAAGTTTCTTAACCGTGTTTGGGTTTGGATTATTTTGTCCATTTACACTTAAGGGGGAAAGTAGTACAAAAAAAAACACTAATAAAATGAAATTAAAGCACATGTGGTAGACATAGTATATCCAATGGGCTACAGGAACTTTGTATGCCACTTACTGGGTGTTCACGAGATCTTATTTCAGGGTTGTGCACACGGACTGTCGACTTGGGGGGGGGGGGGGGGACTACCGCCTCTTGTGTGACGTCACACCGACGCTCTTCGTTGCCCTTAGAAGGCTAGCGTTGAGGGGGGGGGGGGAGGGTTTAGGGAGAGTGGTCAGCCCCGTAGTCAAGGAACCTCTTGTGGGGAGTGGGGGCCAGGGAATAGTCCGGTCGTACAGTGCGATGGATGAAATGTGATGTCGGGATGTGCCTGCACGGGAGGTAGAGGTGGGTTGTTACAGCAATTTTCGGTATCTGTTCCAACCAGTCAGTTATACAGTAATGTACTGGTTACAAGTAGCTGATACTTCTGTATCAGCTACAGCAGTAGCGGTCGGGAGGTGATGGGTTGTAATGGCGGGAAAGAGGTTTGGCTGCGGCTCGGATGTGACGTGCAGCCCTTCTGAAGAACCTTTCAACAAATCGAGTCTTAGCCAATAGTGTTTGCATATCTATAATACGTCATCAGCAGACATTGTTATCAAGCTGTGATATTCTCAGAGACAGTTTGAAAATTGTACATATATTATTCTTGTAATCCATATGTTTCATGGCACTTCTTAGTAATTAAAAATATTTTTTTTAATAGCTACTATTTTTAAGATAATTATTTTTGATGTGTAGACATCTTAGCTCTTGGTATACGGTATTTGGTAGGATTAATTTCGTAATTGAAACGGAAGTCACATGAAAACGGAAATGTGTAACCAGTGTGCTGTTATCTGTGACATATGATGCGAACTAAAGTTCACAAAGCCAAAGGAAAACTTTATAGTATCAACTATTTAATTAATTTTAACAAGATGGACAGAATTTTAATAAAATTCCGTGTTGAAAATTGGTCTAAAGCTGGGGTTTAGTATTTTTAAAAAAATATTTTTCGCTTTTATCGGAGCCATTTCATTATACAGTTTAAAATTTTTCTTTGCAAATGGAATGATTCGATAGTCAATGAAAACTGCAAAAAATATTTTGTATTACTTGATGTAAGTTTTTGGACATACGTCATTGCTAAAAACTTTTTCTGTTGAAGAAAAACTAAAAAATAAAAATAAAGAAATATATAAATACAATCCAAAAAAAGACAAAAAAACACAAAATTAAGCAAAAAATTGCTGTTGTCAACAAGCATATAAACACCACAAAATATTCCGTGACAGGAATATGGTCAGCAAAACAAAGAAAAACAAAGAAAAATGTACTAAGAGAACGAAAAAAAACCACAAATGATGACGACACAGAAATATTGAACCCAAAAAATTCAGCACAACGGTTGAAACGAAACAAAACACGACAAAACGAAAAGACGAAACAAACACAATAGTTTTCCAAAACAGAATAGAACGATAAAAAAAAAAAACACAAATGATGACAGCACAAAAATATTGAACCCAAAAGAATTCAGCACAACAGTTTAGACGAGACAAAAAACACGACAAAAAGAAAAAAGACGAAACGAACACAATAGTTTTACCAAAACAGAAACAAGCGACGTTTCGGGAACTGCAATCTGCTCCCGTCCTCAGGCAGAGACGCACTTGGTACGGAAACACAGGTGCGACTGAGTAGGGGCTGTCGTGTCGTGTCGTGTCGTGTCGTGTCGTGTTTTTTGTCTCGTCTCAACTGTTGTGCTGAATTCTTTTGGGTTAAATATTATTGTGCTGTCATCATTTGTGGTTTTTTTTTATCGTTCTATTCTGTTTTGGAAAACTATTGTGTTTGTTTCGTCTTTTAGTTTTGTCGTGTTTTGTTTCGTTTCAACTGTTGTGCTGAATTTTTTGGGTTCCATATTTCTGTGTCGTCATCATTTGTGGTTTTCTTTCGTTCTCTTAGTACATTTTTCTTTGTTTTTCTTTGTTTTGTTGACCATATTCCTGTCACGGAATATTTTGTGGTGTTTATATCCTTGTTGACAACAGCAATTTTTTGCTTAATTTTGTGTTTTTTGTCTTTTTTTTTGGGGGGTTTTATTTATATAATTCATTATTTTTATTTTTTAGTTTTTCTTCAACAGAAAAAGTTTTTAGCAATGGCGTATGTCCAAAAACTTACATCAAGTCATGCACTCCCATTGCACAAATCTTTCACAGATAATATTTTGTATTTTTACAAGGCTAGTCCATGGAAAAATAGAATTGCAAAGCAGACCTTTTGAAATTTAAAAGCCTTACATTGGAATTTTACAAGTCGGCAACTGAGTTTCCAAGGATTTTCCGTGTAAAAGTGCCTTTTTTTATATAGTGTAGCTACTCCGGAAACTAAGTCTAACAGCGTGTGCGGAAACTACGGGTGATTCTTATCCAGAAATGTATTGGAAAACACTTTATGCGTTTTTTTTATCGCGCTTGGCATTATTTTAAAGAATTGTACGCTAAATTTCGTGTCCGAATTTCGTATTTTAAGTTTATTTCCAATATGAACAACACTAGAACACATGAATTTGCTCGTTAACGAGGTTAAAATGTTACACATGTGACACATTTTTTTTTTTTAATTTCTTGATCACATGATACATTCTGTTTATTGTTTACTGTGCAGAATAATACATTTAATACTTGTTGCTGAAATGTAAGATTAATTCATATTGTCTGGCCCTTGGATTAGTTTCAGAAACTGCATCTGAAAAGAGTGGAGTTGGCCATAACTGGTTTACGTCGCACGCAAAATGTATGTGGGCCATGCTCTGGTGTCCGATAAGGGTTCAAACGCGTAGCATCAACTAAACGGGCTCATCATACATTCATCGATGTAGAATCGTTATCGACAGGCGTATCGATTGGCGCATCGATTAGCGTTCAGGGTTTGCAGATTTCGTTCGGCTGGTAGAGAGTGCTTGAGTGATGCAGGCGAAATCCTGATCCACTTCATGACGCTGTAGACGGCTGGGAAGGCCAAAAGCTGGCAGTGAATGCGGCGTGACGAAGTTGGTGGCTAAGCTTTCATTACTCGGAAGTGTACTCTCCGCTCACGTCGTCACGGTAGTGAGCAGCCTGTGTAGGGATGGCCAAACTTTTCAACACATCGCTATGTCGTTCTTTCGGTACATCGCTTGAATGATATCGATACCGGCAAAACATCGGCATTTTCCATATATCGGTCTATTATAATATACAGACTTCTATCCATACTGTACTTATTATAAAATCATTATTTAAGTACATGTTATATTGAGTTCTTAATACATCTAAGCTAATATAAATGAGTTACCCTAAACAATTTAAGCTCTTTCTAGCAAAATTGAAATCAACTAAATTTTATTTTTATTTTTCAATTATACATTTTTATATGTTTCGATAGTCACTGCACTGAAATGATTCAACTTACCAACCTATGAAATTACTGTGAATTACAATGTTTCCACTTTTTTCGTCTTTTTGAAATAATACTGTGTTCTTTCCGAAGCCTTCGGTCCACCATTTTTTTTACTTTTTCTGCCAAATTTATTTAAAATAATGTTAGTACAATTATTTTACTTGAAAAATGTTATTTTCCCTGCTTTCTCCCCCCCCCCCTCAAATTGAGCAAACTGGTAGCACGTAACTGAGTTGAATCTAATTAAACTTTTGATTACTGGTGTAATACACTCGCCAGTCGAATCAACTCAAAGATAATTTAGTTTAGTTAAATTTAACTTAAACAAGTTTGAACATAACATTGAAATAAGTGTCAGATTTTGTAATTACGTTTATCACTGATAAATGTATAGTTATTGATAACCATAATTTCATTCAAACTAATTTTTCAAGGTTTATTTTTTTATTATATGCAAATGTTTTGATATTGTAATTTTCAGAGTAATATTAACACTAATTTTACCTACAGGATAGGTATATAATAGTCTTGATTGGATTAGTTTCAGGAGTGTCAGCAATCAACTTAAATTTGATAAACCACGAAGAACACATTCATATTGATCTTATATACGTGAAGTTAATATGGTAAATCATAATCACACATCTTTCATTTCAAGTTTTCTATCTGTCTTACTGTAACTCGCACCGAATAGCCTCACTATCTGTCTGAGACTGATCTAATTCAAGCTGGTCCATCACTTGCGCACATTATTTTGAAATTCGGTCATTTGCAAAAAAAATACATTGTTATTAATCTAGAATCTCAAATGAACCACATTTTAATATATCCTTCCAAGTTACCTTACGAAAACTTTAATGTATGAATAATCAAAGTTAAGTTACTCGATTAAAACGTTTTGTCACTCAAGTCTGCGCAAAGAATTTTTTTTTTTCAAAATTGTAGAATGATTGATTTTTTAATTGACAATAGTAGGTTTATACATGATTACGTAACACAAATTAGACCAGTATAATACGGTAATTTGTAGTCACAGTATCTAATATTTTGGTGAAGTTTGGGGATGTTAAAACTTTTGAATAAAATTGCTTTAAACTCCAAAACTAAGACACCTTTTCTATATTCAAAATCGTATTTTATCGGCTTGTCAATTGTTCTCAGCTTGAGGTCTGTGATCTGGTGTGTTGCATTTTGCTAACCATTTATTTATATTATTAATTTATCATCAGCGGGTTTTGGCGTCGCCGTTAGGAGTTGCAGATCCGTAGTAGAAGTTCGACAGTTGACCGCGATATGTGCACATCCCATTGATCGGCGGAAACTGGATGCTCTGACGTGGTCGCGCTCTGGTTGGATGGCTCACTTTCACATTCCGAAACTGAAAGTAGGTCAGCTGTACTCGGAGCGACAAGTAGCGTTAACTGTTGTCCCTCGCCGCCGGACTTTAACTCTGGAAGAAAAACGTAATATTACCCATTCACATTGTTATTTTTAATTTTATTATACAACGTTTAATATAACAAAGAAATTGCTAAAACGCTATTAATATTCGATTTATGTTTAGTTAAAAAAATATTATGTACAATTTCAAACCATATAATTTTGATACTGAATAACTTGTACAAGCCAAATGATCCTATTTTTTTGTAAATATAGTATTTTAATTCGAACACGGTATTTATTCATTAACTAGCTGAAGTATCCGGCGTTTTCCGGACTAAACACATCATAATATAATCAACATAACTACCGAGTTTCTGTAGGACATACACTTGAAAAAACGGGATATTTTGATTTTAAAGTTCCATTGACTGCACAATCTCGGTGCATCAAGGCAACGCATCAGCGAAACAGGGACGCCAATCTTCAGCTTCATTTTGTGCGAAGGCAGGTAACCCCTAGGCAAGACGTGACGGACGCACCAAACGATAGCGCGTTACAAATTCAAGGCAACGCCATCTATTGACGAAGTTCTAAACTAAACCGAGATTTCCTAAGCCGATGGGTTTCGCCAAGGAGAATGATAGGAATTTTCCAGACCTTACTATATACACAAACTCACTGTATGTATATGGCCTACCTCCTATGATTTTATCATATAAAACTGAATTTACCCCTTTTTCACTCCCTTAGGGATGTAATTTCATAATTATATTGGAAAATCCGACAGACGTCCTACCAGTGTTTATTTGTTTACCTCTATAAATCTCAAATGGATGAGTCGCATATAATCTATAATCTATAAAGCGTTTGAAATGGTATTATATTTTTAACTCTCTCACCAAATACTAATCAGGATCACAATCACTATTTGTTGTTATTGAGGATTATGGACAGTCAAATTCACAATTAACCTATTTTCATGGCAATCGTCTTAACGGTATAGAAGTTCATGCACTGCAGCGCCATTTAGCAGTGAGTTACAAAAAAATGGATAGCATAAAAACATTCTCAATGGAAAAAAAAACATTTCATCGACGTCATACATACATACATACATACATACATACATACATACATACATACATACATACCAACATCCAATTTTGTATATATTTAGAGCCAGATGTATACTATGTCACACTCCGGTTCATAAACGATATTTATGCAAAAAAAATTCATGTCGATCTGTTGCTCCGTGCACACTTTCGCATTTATAATATTAGTAGGGATACCTATAGTTAGAGGGCGGTAGCACATATATGTGCTTCAGCTAAGGGACAGTTTTTAGACGTACAGTTTTATATTTGATTAAGTAATTTTTCAAGTATCGCTTTCAAATATCATGGTGTGATTATGAATTCAGACAATTCTGGCTAAAACCTTCATTTAAAGATTGCAGTATCGTCTACTTAATTTGGTAGACAAACGTTTTTAATTAATAAGCTTCATAAGTGGATTCTAAAACTTCAGATTACTTTTCACATAATATGAAAGTGGTGAATGTTAATTGTTTGAAGATCAAAATGGATCGACCATGGCTTGTACTAACCACACCATGGTTTGCCTGGAGTGAGCTCGAGAAACCGCGGAAAGCTAAAATCGTGATACTTAACTGGGATCAAATCCGGATCCATCCAAGTACCTATCCAGTGTTTTACAATATTGCGCTTTGGTTACTGAGTGACTACACTGTTGTATGACTAGTGCATCAAGGTTGGGTTTGGTATTTTCACTGTATCTTTTAAATTCTAGATAAAAAAATAAATAATAGCCAACGTAAGTGATAAGTGATAGATCACCTATAAGCTCATTACACTCAAATCCATTATATTATTGGGTAGTAAACCAATTTTGGGAAAGGGGGTGAGGGCTTTTCTTTTGTCGACGGGGTAAGGGCTTTTCTTTTGTCGACGAGGTCACTAGAAACGTGAACACTCAAGTACACATCGGGAAGATTGGAGAAGAACGTGTACGGCTTCCTTGGTAATATTTGACGAATACGGTCGCTTGACGCGGGATAATTTTTTTTTACTGTACAAACTTGGTTCAGTTTTATAAATCGATACAGCCCTTTTGTCGTGAAGTCTGCAGAACTCGTTAAACATGAGTCGGCTGGTCAGACATACGTAGGAACGGACACTTCTAGAAGCTCTGGCCATCTTATGGGCTGCAGTTTCTCAAACACAGTAAAAAAAAAAAAAAAAAAAATTGTACTTTTGCAAGTATAGTCCTTGGAAACTCAGTTGCCAACGGTATCATTTATAAAATTGCAAGGCAGATCTTTGTACCATTGGCAAATTTACAAAGCTCTGCCTTGCAGTTTTACAAGTGATATCGTAGGTAACTGAGTTTCCGAGGATTTTCCTCGTAAAAAGTACAAAACATTTCTACAGTAAAGGCAACATACTCGGCGCTGTTGACTAGCGCCAGCGTGAAGAAGACAATAGCTTTCTTACAGCCACAAGACGCTGCGGTGGCTGCCGTGGCTTTTAGGCCAAGCATTTCAAGACACAACACCTGTACCCTAAACGTGTTCCTTAGTGCACGATAGGACAATGTATTTAATGCATTCACAATTGTGTTCTTTCTTGCGCGTACGGAGATGTGGAGCAAATAATGCGTACTTGGTGAATTGTTCCGCGAGGGCATTGCGCGACGTGTCAGCGACCGAAAGCGCCTACGAGGAACCACACCATGTCACGGCGACGCGCAGGCGCGGCTCCAAGGCTGGGCAATCGCCCGGGGCTCCGCGCCGATGGTTTTTTTTTTTTTTTTTTCATTTTTGTTTCACTTGTTCGTCTAGTGTTCTGTTGAAAATATTTACATTAATGGGAAAAGGAAAATTTACAATTTTATTAGCATGTGAATTGCAGTACAGGTCAATTTGATATTAGACACACTTCCTAATTTTTTATCGTCACTTATGATTACGCGATTCCGCCGGAATTTGACCGTGAGCATGTATGAAACTGACCCGAGGATAATTTTCAGGAAAGAATATTAAAATTAATTGAAGTAAACTTGTCGAATTGTCCGTGGAAGGGCGTCCATAGAAGTAAATGGGCCAGGGCTCCGCAGTGTCTGAGCCTGCCGCTGGCGACGTGCGTGCATTAAGGCCCGTCTACAATAGTCCGAACCTGTGCGTTGTCCGTGTCCTTATCCTAATGTGAATGACGTCACATTGTCTCACCGAAAACTGCCATGTCCTAAATTACGATGTCCGATGTCCTAATGCATTGATTTCTAAAGTTGTCACTAGAGCGCAGTAAATGTGCCAAACCAAATGTTTTTGTTTATTGTTTTGATGTTATGTAGTTTGAGATTGTAATTATGTAAGTTATAAGTAACATACAAAACCTTCCATTTCCTTCAATAACAAAAACAAACACCACGTTTTCAAACGGGAACCGGAAATTCAAATATTGTGAGTTTTCTGTGTCCTAAGTACACAGGTTGGGACAAAAAGTTCAAATTGACGAATGTCTTCGGACCAGGTAGGTTCGGACCTTCGCCCACTTGACGCATGACGTCAGAGGGTCACGTGGACCAATCAGCGACGAGTGTCCTTCGGACACAGTTTAGGACATTGCTATTGTAGACGGGCCATTACGCACACCGCAGTCTGGCGTGCAGACGGCTGCACGCGGACGGGCCGTCTTCTTCGGCAGGTGACGCGGCTGTTATCGATTAGCGCGTTCGATTAGTGTGCGCGGAGGCCCGCTGAGTGCTCGGCGACTCGGCGGGGGCGCTGGAAGCCACTCCACCTCGGGTCAGGGCCGGAGGGGGAGGGGGGGGAGGCGACAAAGTTCCCGGCAGGTCGAGCATGGTTCTTTCGCTCGCCACCGTCATAGCGACGACGCGTCGCCGGTATGACGGCTGAGTTATGACGGCCGCGTGAAAATGCGAGCACGGATCCCACCATCGTCATATCTCTCCCGTCATCGCTAAGGCGCCTTACCTACGACGGCTTGGCAATCGATAATATGCAGAGGTTGGCAGTGAATTTACAGAAAGGAGGTGTTTTATTTGGCAGTTGGTTTATCTGCTAGCAATTTACAGCCAATAGAAAACTACCTACACGAAAACAAGATAGTGGACATTCATAAAACTTAGGCATGATGTGTCTATCGAATTATATATTTTACACAACTATATTCAATATTTATATCATTTTTCATTGTACGCCTGTTGGTTTTCCGTAAATATAAGTTTTACAGACTATTTTTTGCCCAGTGAAACACTCGTCACGTCTCAGTCTCAAAATATAATAAAATCATTTTACATAGCAAAGTCTTTTATGATTATTAAATAGATAGTATTTACGTAGGTTAAGGAGTGCATTAGAAACTGTGAAAGTTTATAGTTTTTAATATGAAAATATTATTTAGCGATCTTGCGAAACGTGTTGCCCGTTATTATTAATTTTGTTTTTTTAATGGTCAGTTGTTATTACTTTAAATCATATGATGAAAAAAAATACATTTAAAAACACTTTTCTGACTCGACGTGAAACATTACAATACTAGACTTGATTTAATCATTATTTGGTAATTTTCGTCACCGTTTAAGTTAATTTGCCGATTTGAAGGTACCGAAACAACTCGGTGTGCTATACGTCCCTTAAAGACTGTTCAAAAAATACTACTGTTTTATTTAATTACATTATCCTTAGACTGGTTTATAGCATATTTTCTAGTGCACTGCAAGTTTTATTCACACTATTTTGTATCGTAGCATATCTATTGGGTGAATACGCTGATAATATTATTTATTTAGCATCTTGCAAGCTTGAACAATATAACACGAAGTCGGTGTTGTTAATTAAATGCCTGAATATAATTTATTAAGTAAACTGTAGTTGACAGTATTGTGTCTGCATTTTAAAACTACCAGAAGAGTAGAGGAACTAAAAATACCCTTTAACGCAATTAATTACTTTCTGTTCACACAAGCCGCTCCTTTCACAAATTACAATTTTCGTATGAACTATAAACACGAAACCTCTAAACTCTACGTGAAACAATATTATTCCTACATTGTTACCATTTTATCATACTGAAAGTATTTGAGCGAATCTTAGGTGAATAAAATACGTTTCAATATGCGATACAACAGGCGCAAACCTAGCCACCAACGAGGGTGGGGAGTAGGCCTAACCTAAAAGTCACTAAATCTTTGGAGGAAATGCTTTCTGTTTAAAATGCGATAAAACGAAGGTTTAAAATAACCATCAGACTACTATGTATTTATCAGGGGTATTCTTGTGTATTTTCAACCTTATCAATGCATTTATTTTATTTTTACAAGTGATTTTTTAAATTACACGTATGGAAGCTGAAGGGGAAATTAGTAGTTGTTTTTAGAAGTTTAATAAGCCACATGATGTAGGTGTTTTACACTTAACTTTTATACAGAATAATTAACTAATGTGATGTTATCTTCTATCTAGTTGAAATATTCCGTTATTTTGTCCTGACCTTTACTTTTTTTTATTAAGTGATATGTCAAAAGTAGGCAGATTGGCAGTTTTTTTAGTATGATATATTTTGGTAAACCTAGTATTGTGCAGTTAAAAATAACGAGAAAAAAGAATCAGTGTGTCTTATTCACACGAAACATAGAAACTATTTATTTATACGGCGTGATTATTATCGGAAACAAGTTGTTTCGAAGTTTGTTCAGAGAAAAACATAACTTTTTTTTAGATACATCGTATATCTCACACACGTAATTTCTGAGTAAATAGAATTGAGGCAAAACCTTAAATTTCACGAAAATATATTACTTAACTCATTTGAAAGAATTATTTACCAGTATTAAATGAAAGTTACACACGTAGTCGGCTGTATGACGGGGTTATGACGGCTATGACGGCCTTACGACGGGCAAACAATTACCGCCTTACCTATGACGGGCATGTCGTAGCTAAGGCGTCTTCCAGAAGGCGAAAAAAGATCCATGCTCGCTTTTAGTAGCGAAGCGTCATACCGATGACGCGTCAACCCTATGACGGGCGAAAAAGAGAACCATGCTCGCCCGGCGGGAGTTCTTTGAGGTGCAACATCTTAGCTGTCGGTGCACGGCATTCGGTAGGGGTGATTTTTTCGTTAATGGAACGGAAATGTGTAACCACGGTGCTGCCATCTGTGGCGGGTGGTGCGAATCAAAGTTCACAAAACCAAAGGGTCAAAGGAAAACTTTTCAGCATTTACTGTTTAATTAATTTTAACAAAATGGACTGAATATCAGGTCCAAAGCCGGTGGTAGAGTATTTTTTTTAAGCCTTTTTCGCTTTTATCGGAGCCGTTTCATTATATAGTTTAAAATTTCAGTCTGCAAAAAAAAAATTAATAATCGACGTAGTTGCTGTTGCAGCGAATTATAGCAGTGGGTGCGGAAACTACGTGTGTTTCGCGTCAAGAAATGAAATACATTTTTCTCTAATAATACGAACATTGCTAGTTTAATGATAAAATAATTCACTGAATGCCTAAAAGTCGTATCATACACGCAGACCACGTTTACAGTTATGGCCATTGTAACTTTTACAATCTTTATTTTTTATTTTAAAATTTTTTAAAATTATTTTCCTCGGGACTTTTTTATTGGCCAGTGTCACACTAATGTTGTTGCGCTAGTTTCAACACGCTGATTTCTCGTAGATCAATTGTTTACAGGTTGGATTTTCATAAATTTACTTAGTGCATTCTCGAGAGACCTGTATTGTGCACTTTAAGAAAACCGGCCGAAAATAAATGTTCAGCCCAAAAAAACGCTGCGGAATTTTAAGCGCAGTGACAGGAACGCATATTGTAACACCGGTCTAAACAGAGCATTTTGTGTCTCGTGCTTTCGCCCGAACAGTTACGAAGCTACACGAAGTGTTCGCCGATTCGCAACTTCAGTAGTACCTGCTATAGGATGTCAGAAAAAAAAACTCGTTAATATTTATTTATTTTTAGATATGTAGCTCTCCTTCAGAATGACCAATGTTTTAACCGATCAACATAAAACCTTTAACCAAATACAGCACAATCCCTTTCCTGAAAATGTTGAATTGCGTAAAATGTTGGGATACTTCTGGAAGAAAGTTTATTCAAAAACGATTTCACATTATATACATGACACTATGAATGGAATTCAAAACCTCGACGTGTTGATTTCAGGTGAACTGGGGAGAGAGGGGAAAAAAAACCTGCGGGGAAAAAATAATCCCGAACATGCACAAACGGCGGCCTCTGAGTGGCTTCCCATCGCACGACCTCCTTTCTCTCGCTGCTCTTGGGAGCGGAAATGTCCTTGTGAGAAGTGGGCTCACAATACCTCCGTGGTTTCCACATTCCTCGCTTTCGCGTCCGGCGACGTTACGAAACAAGACAATCATCTGTCACTCTCACTGTTGCTTCAGCTTTCACGATTACTTTCCTGGAAACAAGTTCTCTGATGCATACGTTTTACTGTTAACAAAAACTACGAAGTGTTAGCGCACTGATTGTGGTCTTTTCTATTAATTATACGGGGACCTTTTTCGTACCGTTTATGAGAGAAACATTTAACTAGTCTATTAATAAGTATAAAAGATACCTTGATTAAGACAAATTGGCGTTAATCTGAACAATTTCAAAAAAATATAAACCTAATCTCACTTTTAAATACCTTCTTATAGATTTCGTTAGTAAATTAATACGTTTAAATATTAAATTGCTTTATTTATTGCACTATTAACTATGCATTTGGGGCTGAGTCTGAGAAATAATGTAGGTCGGTTTGGACAGAGATGACTACAATAAAGTAATTCCAAGTGATTATCAGGACTGCACTGTGTGCATTGTTTAGGATATACGCAGTTAACTTGGCAGCGAACTGAGGAAATTCAATTTCGATTTTCTACACGTCATTAAAAGTTAATGTTTTAATAATGATGGTTACTCATCTTCGTGGTCTTGTTTTCAAACAATTTACAGTAGTGTCTCAATGAACGAAGCTTCGATTAATCGAGTTTACGTCCTATCCGAGCCGAGCTGAAGCGCCATTACAGGCAACGACTGTTGAAACATTTGGAATTAGAATATGATATAACCGTTGTTGAAAACCTAAAGAAAACTTACCTCAAAGACTACATTTACTCGTTAGGCGAATCATGGAGTAATATGAATGAATGTACACCGAATAAAAGCTGGAAAAACATCATCCTGAAATATTATACCTCTGGGCTAACTGAAAAAACCGCGATTGTCTCATATCCGTGTTATCCGAGATTTCGCTCATCCGATGTTGCCACGGTCCACATTGACTCAATTAATCGAGACTGCTCTACAGTACGAAACTGGTGTGATATACAAATATAATAAGTATTTGAGATAAATCCACGTTTGCAAGTAATCGGTGCATGAGCACTAGTCCTTAGGCTAGCACCAGTAGACGTTTCAGAACTCGCGGTAAAGGAATGCAAGTAATGCTATCCAGTTTACCCGTATAATCGATCCTTTTACTTGCCATAGTTTCTTTCTCGTTAATGCGTCCTAGTTCACTTTCTGTTAGTGAGCAACGGGGAACTGTCTTCCACCTAGTGTGTATCTATGAAATCGAACATCCTTGTCTACTATCGTTATATCGATTTACGTTCTGATTACACAACGCGCGGTGTTCCCCCTCCCCACCCTTTCTCCTCATACCATGAACACCTTGCTCGTTTACACTGCTTTGAAACCTAAATCGGTATCGCCTTTCAGAACAACAAAATTTAAGTGCTGGATAAATCTCGCCACTGTTATTCAGTACGTAAACATTAAATACACGTTTCGTTGATGTGGACGTGGACTGCGACGGCTGTGATAAAA